>NC_064640.1:62704065-63006514 GCF_023864345.2 Schistocerca serialis cubense
TATAAAATCGTGAAGCATTTCACCCAGGCTGGAAAGTGCAGTGCCTCAGTCAGTATAACTAGGGAAGAAACGTTATTAAAAGATCATAAACAATCGCGGGAAGACACTTGTGTGATACCAGTGCATTATAGAAGAAGTAGTTGTGGATCCAATGATGTACGAGGAATTCGAGGAAATACCCAGTTGCTGTAAAACAGAAAAAATCCTATAGGAGATGACATGAAAGCTGAATTGATTCACTGAACGTTAAACAGACTTTAAGAATGTTTGATGGAGGTGATTTAGAGTACCATGGAAACTGCTGAAGGGCTTAAAGCACCTCACATAAAAAAGGGACAGATAAAAGTGCCGGAACAATTGTAAAATACGTTCATTAGACTCAAAGTACAAAATAGAAGCAAAAATAATGGCAAGAGCGTAAAATTTGTTTAGTGGCGCTCTTCTGACAAAACAACAATGTGCTTTTAGAATAGGTCACTCCAGATCAGATAACATATTAGTGCTGAAGCAGTTGATTCAGAAAAGAAGGGTTGTATTCTGACATCACTGTTTTTCATAGATTATGAAAAGACATTTGAACATGCGATCATGAGTAAATCATGGGAAACGATGGTAGTTGAAGGATATCCTAAAAAATTTGACTAAAATGACGGAAAGCTTATACAAAAGCACATCATAACAAGCTGAAACACAGCAAAATGACAGTACAAATGAACCCAGTCCTAAGTCAGGGAGCAAAACATGGATGTCCAATGTCACCTGCACTTTTCATATATGCGTAGAAGGTGTGGTAAAGTACGCTGATACATAATTTTAAAGTAGACAATACCCTTTTATTTGTAGAAGACTAGGGTATTCTTAACTATTAAGGAAACGACCTGCAATTAGTTGGCAATATCCTTAAAAACGTTGTTAAAGAAGAAATCTGTGACAAAACCCAAGATGATTATCTTGCACAGGAAACAACATAGCTATAAATTATAAAATTATAAATGGAATTTATCAATAAAATAAGTAAATGACATGGTAAGTCTAGCACAACTAACAGAACATTAAGGGATAAAACCCAACAATCAACACAAATAATGTTTTATAAGTTGATGCCAGTCTCCGTGTCCACTTATACGAGCGAGAACTGGACACATCATGCAAGAGCAAATTATAAGCGGCTGAAATGAGATTTTCAAGACATGCTGTACGCTATACACATTCCTGGATTGAAAAGAAGTAATAATATAAGGACAGGATTGGAAATCTTCAATGTAAATCATAGAATACGGAACAGTAATCTAAAATGGAAAGAACATATTATACAAATGAACGTTAACAAAAGTACAAACACTTTTCTACCGAATAAGCCAACATGAATACGAAACGGAAGGCAATCCTTCACCAGATGGATGGACAATTTTACTTGAAGAAGGAATAGATCTACAGCTTCAAACCTTAAAGATGATTATTATTATTATTATTATTTTCGATTATTCCCATTTAAGAGAGCGTTTGAACTTGAATTCCTTTATGATGATTGTTTATGTTTTTTCTGAGCCCAAATTTTCTTCATGTGTTCACTGTGTTGTTTCTTTCGCTCCGCTGTCCATTTGCATCCTGGTCTCTTCTGTGTTGTGGTGTCAAATTTATGTTTTTTGATGATGTTCCTGAATTCAGTTCTATTTTCTGCATCGTTTACTGTTATGTGTGCTTGTCTGAGGTCCTCTTCAACTTCTTTTATCCATTTTGTTTTTCCCCTGCCTGAGTTGATGACTTTAAGAATTCGCTTTGAAATTCTGTTTTCATTCATCCTGTGGATATGTCCGTAGAACTGCATTCTTCTTTTCCTCATTGTATCCGTAATCTCGTCTGTGTATTTATATAATTCTGATGTTGGTCTCTTCTTCCAGATTCCTTGCTCTTGTATCGGGCCAAAAATTTTCCTGAGAATTTTCCTTTCTTGTTTCTCTATTTCTTTGATTTTAGTTTGTCCAACTATTTGTGTTGTTTAAGATGCATACAGTGCCTCCGGAAGTACGACAGTGTTGTAGTGCCTCAATTTTGCGTTAATTGATATGGACTTTTTGTTATAATAGTTCCACGTGAGTTTATATGCTTTCTGTAGTTTTTTTATTCTTTCCTCATTGGCCTTTAGGTTGATCCCTGATGGCTGGACGATTTCTCCCAGGTACTTAAAATGTGGTACTTGTACAATTTTCCCATGGGTTGTCACAATAGGCAATTTGTCTTGTGGCACTCTTTCTATGTACTGGGTTTTCTCATATGAGCGGAGATGATTATGATTATGATAGTAATTACTTTCCGTGTCCGGGCGAGAAAACCAAAACTAATTTCTCCCAAAATTCTACAGCTTTAATGGTCTTATCGTTACATCGAAACAGAGCATCCGCTGCCCAAACAGGCGTGATTCTAGATTCATGAGCAAATGATTAATTGACTGCATTTGTGTACTACCATACTTTAGTTGTTGCAGGTTTGTAATTTGGGAAGTCCAGCCATAAAGTACGCGGCAGGTGCTATTGGATAAAGCTCCTCCTCCTCCCAAAACGAGTTTTTTTCCCTCTCTATTTCACCGGCTACTCTGCATCTGATATTTGATCGTAATATGGTTGCAAGTTGGTACGTTTTGTAGACAGGTGTAAGCCTCAGATATCAGATGACAATCTTGATCTTAAAGCAACGTCTACTTGTTCTGGGTGGCAAGACGCCTCCCAAATTTTCCGGCTGCAAAAGAAAGCCACACTGCTGGTGATCGTAGAACTTGTGACTGCGCTCCTCGTGCTGATCAAATCAGTTTACGTATAATACTGTTCGGTGCACATATTTTTGCTTTTAGCTCTACAACTATTAATTTCGGAGTATCATTCGAAGTACAATTATGATGCAAAATAAATAATTTTAAACACCATGCCAGCGATCAGGCTCATTTGAAACTATTGGAGCTTTATTACAACTGAGCTGTTAAAACTTCTAATCTCTTCACAGCCAGTTTTACAGAACTGGTTTTAAAATCTACCTAAGGATATCTGCGTAATTATTCATCAGTATGAACTGAAGGCACGCGTTACAGATGGTTTAAACAAAAACAGGCGCTTGTCAGGGTGTGGGGGTTTCTGTGATACAAGATTCCCAAGAGCTTAGTACTGAGCGTCCATTTGCTTGTGTCAAACTCGCATGTAATATTACAGATTGTAATTGGAAGTACAGTACCGGGTTTTTTTGCTTAGCGACATTTTTAGTGGTGGGACGATATTAGACAGATGGTGATTTGTGTTATTTTGGTTTGTTTGAATCAAGAATTAGTGGAATTAGAACTGCGCCGCTTCCTTCGCATTTAGAGCGGACTTAATATGTAACACAGGCAAATTAACCCCAGCCTTTTCAAAAACACCCGAGGTTACCCGTTAGCAACACCGAATGCATTGGTGTTGTAAAAATTTATTAGGGAATATATGTAATGCGATAAATGATTTAACAAACAAGATACATCAGCGCTACGTACTGTCCTGTCGCTTAAGTGCAACAGAACATAGCGGTTGTTCAGAACTGCACAGAAAAGAACGTTTTGTTATTACTACATAATCAAATTATGTTCGAAGCTTAATAGTTTAATATCCTGCAACTGAAGCTGAACTGAGAGCTTGTTCGACAGATTACGTAGAGGATCTTGTGTCTGCAATATCAAAATACTCTCCAATGCCACTAATACTGAGTTTCGAAACCTTGTTAACTGTTATTTTTCCATGGATTATGCCCTATAACATCGTATTCTGAGGCACTCCAACGAATTCCCAAAACCAATCTTAGCCTTGTGAAAGGATACCAGGTTCACGGGCGGTGACAGTTCAGATACTTTATTTCAGCAGCTCTCCAAGTGTTCGTTACTTTAGACTACATTATATAACATTTCCCAATAATTGTCATGGAGTTATTTATCTGGAATGAGTAAAGACGTCAACAATACACATTTTATATAACTGCAATGTAACAGAATGAGCTAAATTTACGAAATATGGTAATACAAAATCGATAAAATGAATTACGTTATGACGAACAACAAACTTTAGGAACACCCTTGAAGTACATTTCAGTGTGTTAGACTTTGATGCCCACCATATTTCCCACATGACAATTAATACAACCTAACAAGTTTCTGACTGCATGTATACCCATGTTTCTGAATCCATTCTGTACTACCGCTAAACACTAAAATTCTTTGTAAATATTGTTTCAAACCTAGTTTTACACTCTTGGTTCGAATGGTGCTGTTATGGCAACAGAACAAGACATTAATAAATTTCCATGGTAACGAAACTTTGAGAAAATGCTGTGCTCTTGAAACTAATACTTGGACGATGCTCCAGCCTTGGCCTCTGAAGTAATTCTTGTTTCTGGTCTCTAATATTCTCTCGAACTATACAAAGCCTGCATATGACTAAACGGAACTCTTTCCAAGATTATCACGTCAGTAAACACGAAACAGAAATGATTTGCACTGGGATTGCATTTGCGTCATTTTGAAGAATAACTTGCAGTATTTTGCAAATACTGCTTGAAATAAGCTTGTAAGGTAAATGAAAACTGAGGGTAATAAACTCAGATTTCTTCAAACCTACAAATGCAAACTGAGAGTAATAAACTCAGATGTCTACATATCTAAGACGAAATTGCTCTCTTTGCGCAAACTTATTTTATTCCTTATAGGAAATTTAAAGCGAGGTTTCCGCGTTTCACTGAAATGTAGGCAAATACAGGCCGTGAACAGGCTCACTAGGTAACATTCCCAGGTGGAACTAAGCGATCTTGATTAAACTTGGTGGGTATGTAGAGCAGGCAAAATAATGTAATACTTGTTTTCGTTTTTGCACAAATTCACTTTTAAGGTGCACAACACCCCGAAAGCTAATTTGTCATATCGTGCTCAGAGGGAGTTCAAGTGGTTCAAATGACTCTGAGTACTATGGGACTTAACATCTGAGGCCATCAGTCTCTTAGAACTTCGAACTACTCAAACCTAATTAACCTAAGGACATCACACACATCCATGTCCGAGGCAGGATTCGATCCTGCGACCGTAGCGGTTGCGCAGTTCCAGACTGAAACGCCTAGAACCGCTCGGCCACACCGGCCGGCTCAGAGTGAGTATTTTCAGCACCGTTATATATAAAAATGTGCTTCGTATAAAAACTGAAGTGTAATTAACGATCTTGAAAACTTTATATTCAAGTTATGCATTAATCTGTAATTTAGCAAAATACGTCACTACTGTTAATTTTGAAAGATGAAAAACGTCTCCGCAACGTACATTACGGAGGAGTTCCATACATGTGTTATAAAGCTGGTATATAAAATACCATTTATCGCAACTAAGCTATAAATAATGTATTGTCGGAGTATTTTTAACATGCGTTATTCAAACATCTACACATTCATCTTTGTTCTAATTATTTGTGGTTCTCATATTTGTCTTATGTTTCAATTGTTATTTTACGTTTTGAATTCATATTTCTTTGTTTTTTAGTTTGCGATTTCATAAACAGATATTTTTTAATTTAAAATAGTAAGTAACTCATTATTGTGATATAAAATTATTACAGTGATGATTATCTGTAAAGAAATGCATAAAACATAACGTTTTTTACACCATGCACGTAAAAATTTGCAAAATTTCTTCAAATAATACACATGTCGCACAACAAAATATGAAAGAAATTATAGCAGGATTCGGAAAATTGTGGCAAGCGATCCTCTAAATTCTTTTAAGTCTTTTGCCATCACCAGATCAACAAGTTCCTTGTCCTCGTGTACGGCGCTCAAAACTGTTCTTTCCACTGACCACTATACAAACTAACAAAAATAAACATTTCTCTCTCACAATGGGAAAGAAAACTTCTGTCAGATACCCTTTGATGTGGTCGGACTTTACTATACAAGATTTCGATGTCGTCACAAGAATTTTCGGGCTTTAAAAAGAGATTCTTGATTTTTCGTTCAAAACTCTCCATTAGTTTCTTTTAAAGCTTTGAAAATGGGGGTGGACAGTGTGAAGAAATCGTTTTGAGCATGATACCTGAGGACACGAAATCTGTTCATCTGGCGATTCCAAAAGACTCGGGTGAGGGTGGGGGGGGGGGGGAGGGAGGGAGGAGCAGCTACAGCCGTGAGACGTATACAGCTCTCAGTGTTGGAAGAACTCGGTAAGAGCATTTTCACATCTAGTTCTGCTGAATGATTATGGTGCCAGTCTTCACTTGAGAATCAATGTTACCAAGCTGCAGCCACTAGTACGTAATCAGTTCTCTTCACCAAGGTTTTCCAGTGCACCGAAATTTGCTTGGTACACCTCAGGACATTTAGAGGATTACCCCCCACAATTAGAAATTCTGCTGAATTTTGTTTCCTATTGTGATTTCTGTCCTGTGTATTACGTGAAAACAATTCGTTCATTTTATGTGAATGGTGTAAAAAACATTATTTTTCAAGTTATTCCTTATTGTAATGATTTTGTATTCTAATAGTAAGTTACTTATTATTTCCAATTAATTAAATACGCATATGTGAAATGGTAAACTAAAATACAAGACTTGTCAGATGGTACACCTTGGAATAAACAGTTGGCTGCAGTGGACTTTCGAAATAAAAGTATCAGAAGTAATCTTAAATACTTAAGTGGAACAGTGAAAAAGATGAACCAAGGACGTTGGACGGGAATATGAAACGGAGTTCAGTGTCGTAACGATTTCACCACATTCCTCCGTGTACAATAATGCCTCGCACTAATTTAGACCTGTAGTGCATAGAATATTAAGAATGCATTATTTATTCACCGGGTTCATCTTACGCTTACAACTGAAGTTATACAAATTGTAGAATATGCTACACTGAGCACTTTAAGATTAGGAACTAACGGACAGAAATAAATATTTCGGTTTTTATTGGCATATTCCTAACATATACCTAACAGCAACAACTTCTGCCCAAAGTAACTTTTCAAAGTGACGGCATCAGACTCCATGCATGCATTACAACATAATTCACTGACTGAACTGATGTCTTTATTGAAATTCATTTGACCTCACTGGTTGCACAGATATCTAGCTGCTGCTGCAGCAGTGCCCGCCATATCGCATCGTCCAAAGTGTGACTTGCTCGGGCAGGTTGACCACTACTTATTTTGGAATCTACAACTACATCTACAGATATACCCCATGAGCTATTGTCAAGTGCATGGCGGAGGGTACATGGTATAAATCCTATAGATTTACTGCTCTGTTGCATTCGTATATTGAGCCAGAGAAAAACTGCGATCAATATTCCTCTGTACGCACAATACTCTCTCTCACATTATTCTAGTAAGCACTATGCAAGATATGTGATGGTCCCAGAGCATTTCTGTTAACACTTTCTTATTGGCTATACCGACATGTTACGATCGTAGCAGCGCTGCTCTGAATTCGTTCTATGTATTTTGTCATACCTACTTGATAGGGACTCCAAACACTCGAACAATACTCTAGAATTGGTCACACTAGCGTCTTGTACATTATTTCCCTTACAGATGCACTCCACTTTTCCAAGAGCGTGAAAACAAATCTACGTCTTCCATTCGTCTTGCCGGCCGTTGTGGCCGAGCGGTTCTAAGTGCTTCAGTCTGGAACCGCGCTGCCGCTACGGTAGCAGGTTCGAATCCTGCCATGGGCATGGATGTGTGTGCTGTCTTTAGGTTAGGTTTAAGTAGTTCTAAGTCTAGGGGGACTGATGACCATAGATGTTAAGTCCCATAGTGCTCAGAGCCATCTGTCTTCCATTCGTCTTCCGTAATTCTATTGTTACCTGACCGTCCCATTTCATATAGTTTCATAATTTTGTTGTTGTGGTCTTCAGTTCTAAGACTCTTTGATCCAGCTCTTGAAGTCAGCATATCCTGTGCGAGCTCCTTCATCTCGGAATAACTACTGCAACCTACATCCACTTGAATCTGATTACTGTTTTCATCTCTTGGTCTCCCCGTACAATTTTTACTCCCCACACTTCTCTTCAGTACTAAATTTATGATTCCCTGACGTCTCACAAAATATCCTATGAACCGAACCCTTCTTTTATTCTAGCCGTGCTAGAAAATTTTTCTCCCCAATTTTGTTCAGTAGTTCGTCTTCAGTAAAGCATTCTAAGCGTCTGATCTCCACCATCCTTCTGTAGCAGCGTAATTCAGTAGCCTGCATTCTCGTCTTGTCTGAAATACTTATTGTCTTCGTTTCACTTTCGTACAGTGCACTCCACACAAATACCTTAAGAAAAGGCTTCATAACTCCTAAATTTATGTTAAATGTTAAGAAGTTCATCTCAGTAAGAAATTGTTTCCTTACTATAGCTGGTCTGCATTTTATATCCTCTCTACTTCGAATATGACCGGTTATTTTACTGCCAAATGACAAAATTCATCTACTAATTTAGGGTTTCATTTCGCAATGTGATTCCGTCAGCATCGAATGGTTTAATTCGACTACATTCCATGACCCCTGTTTTGCTTTTGTCGATATTCATCTTATATCCTCGTTTAGAGACTCTCTCCATTCTTTTCAGCTGTTGTCACAAGCACCTTCCTGTTTCTAACAGAATTACAATGCCATCGGCAAACCTCAAACTTTTACTTTCTTTTTTGTTAACCTTAAGTCATTCTCCAAATTTTTCGTTGATTTCCTTTACTGGCTGTTCAATATACAGACCGAATAACATCAGATATAGGCTACAACCCTGTCTGGTTCTCTTCTCAACTTCTCCTTCCCTTTCATGTCTTCCGTTTCTATAATTGCTGTCTGGTTTTTACGCAAGATTTACATAACCTTTCGCTTCTTATATTTTACCCTTGCTATCTTCAGCATTTCATAAAAGTGTAGTCCAGTCAACATTGTCAAAAACTTTCACTAAATCTATCAACACTATAAACGTCGGTTTGCCTTTCTTCATCCTGCCTTCTAAGAAATGTCGTAGGTTCAGTATTTTGTCACGTGTTCCTGTATTTTTCCGGAGCCCAAACTTACCTTCCCCAAGCTTCTAACAGTTCTTTCTCTATTTTGTAAATAATTCGTGACGGTATTTTGAAGCCTAGACTTATTGAAGTGATAACTGGGTAATATTCACACCTGCAACACTTACTTTATTTAGGACTGGAATTGTTACATTCTTCCTGAAGTCAAAGGGTACTTAGCCCGTCTCATACATCTTACACACCAGGTCCAGTAGTTCTGCCACGGCTCGATTTCTGAGGGATTACTACAGTCCTGAGGGAATGTTGTCCACTCCAGGGAACTTCTTTCGACTTTCAGTGCTGTATCAAATTCTTCTTAGTACTATATCTAAGTAATTATACGATGTAATGTGCTCAAGATGTTAACCGCGAATCTTGTTATTTGCAGACCGATATTACACCATTCATTGGGCACTCCATACACTTCATCCTACTGCACAAAACTTAACCAGTGTGTCTGCAGCTTCCTGAAACGAGTAATGCTCAGTCTCTGCAACGAGTCACATCCTGAACACATGAAACATGCTGTGTATTGTTTTTCAAAGTATTGCCACAAGTGATGCAGCAAGATGTTTTTCATGCACGTCACCTGTTTAATAATACGTGTATCGCATTAACTGTTAATTCAAGGCATGGTACTACCCGAAACAACTATTTCCTACCGTTGTTTCTTTATCCTCAGTTTAGGAGTCTCTGACGTTTATCTAATAGTTAGTGAGTCATTCCATTATCGATTATTTTTGACTCAGTTGGCAAACGGAACTTGAAATCCATTATTTACACTTTAAGAAGAATTTAGTTTTATATATCGTTTCATCAACAGCTGCTAATTACACCATTTATGCAATTCGAGATAATTAACTAAGCAAACACTTTTATTATAGCATTTTTACTCGGATATTACAGGAAAGTGTTGCTCTGATTTATCTTTGCTGGATAATAGCGTATAGTAGCTGTATCCGGAGTACATTTACGTGATCTACAATAACCTTCCTGCGAATAGTGAATTCAAAATTACATTTTCGGCTCTTTGGTCATTATTGTTAAATGCAGCCTAATGAATGTATCTTAAGTACTGAAGT
The DNA here is from genome assembly GCF_023864345.2 of Schistocerca serialis cubense. NCBI lineage: Eukaryota > Metazoa > Arthropoda > Insecta > Orthoptera > Acrididae > Schistocerca > Schistocerca serialis. Next base: position 62,714,188 of record NC_064640.1, read on the forward strand.
AATAAGTCAATAAAGAACTATATAATATTGGAATATAACAGTTTCATATGAACGAGTGGATAGCATCTAACGATCCATTTTCTTGCACAACTGCCGAAGGGATCTGGCGCAATAGAATAGGTGCACGGTGGAACAGACACGCTTAGCTGTTTCTCTGAACTCGTGGTTAGGCGCGGATAATGCATTCTACGAGGTCCACGAATCACTGTCATAGAAATGGGTAAATTCACTTAGCTTAGCCTTTAGAACGGGGCAGCGCATGTGTTTATCTGGCGTGCAGTAATGGCCATTCCGCTGCATTCGAAGCAGCATGCGAAAGCCCGCCCAAGGTAACGAGAAACCTACCTCACATCACGAAATAAGGATTAACAAATGTGCCCTTATTATTTATTTATGCACCTATTTTACTGGCAGGATTAGGGCCGTTAGGCACTCTATTTTCTCTATCCACACATTTTTAATGAGTCAACATTACAGTTTGTACAGGGCATAAGCAATGTGTAATGATAATAACAATAATAATAATAATAACTATAATAGCAATAATGATGAATATATGGGAATTTCAGCCTTATCAGCATTGCGTTATACAATTTCCACATTACGTTCTTGTCTAAAGTGAGTGATGATATCAAACAAAAATATGCGGCAGCGGTACAGACGGAATCACTGTGGAGATGAAATTAAATGATAAGAGGACAGCTACAAATAATAGGGTAAAGTTAGCAGATTAAACGGAAGGAAGAAAACAAAAGTGAAAACGGATCAATAAAGCATGCATAGTTTACAGTGTGACAGAGAAAGGGAAACAGTTGGCATATTTTTGAGAAGGAAGCTTTGCGATGACAACAGATAAAACTTTAAACTCTCCTTTAACGCTGTGTAGTTTTGAATAAGGTGGAGGTTACAGGGTAGTTCGTTCCACAGCTGTATGGCCGAAATGCGGAAGGAGACGGAAAAACATTTAGCATTACGTAAAGTACAGCCAAGATGCTGGACGCATCAGCTCTGGTACTGCAGTTATGGAATGGTGATTGGTATTTCTTATGCGAGGAGACGTACTGCTGTCACTTGTGACTAACAAACAGATGAAGTAAACAGAGCGTGTGAAAATCCCATCGCCTACCAGTCGTATCAGCCAAACTGGGCATGGGAAGGACAACCGAACGTTACACATATGTCTTACGAAACTATTCAGATGAGGCTGGAGTTTTCAGCATTTGAACAATGCTGAACATCACAGTAGCCAAGATTTGGCAAGACTATAAACTGGATTAAATTTTGTTTAATTTGAAGCGAAATATTTTTCTAAATATTTGAACTGTATGAAAAAAGTAAGGGAGAGAGATTTCGTACATGCTGAGAGGTTGTCATTATTTCATAGCTAGACGCAGTACCAACAGATAACAAGCCTACCGCGGTAAAGCCGCTGCTCGGCGACTGGCGATCTCGTAAGTTGTTCAACGGGCTTGTAAAACTTTGAACTTCGATTTTTCCAAAACGCTTGAGAAGAGCATCGTTCTTTAGTAGCGTTCTTTAGTTCTAAGTATTTACTACAAAATCAGTGAGGCGCTGGATTGATCGTTCCCTTATTAAATGTTTCTTTGATGTTCTATAAACAGTTGTATAACTAAAAAACGTGTACTTGAATATAATTTTACTATTTCCATATGAACAACTAAAAGCACGTCAGCAGCAGCATGGTTCATTCGGTTTGTGTTCCACGCACGATGAGCGATACTTGTTGGCAACAGGAATAATTCGTTTTTGTTTTCGATCAGTCGGTTTCGGAAAGCAGTGATATATGAATACATGCCGTGTCCGTCGGCGGACGGTGAAGCGCCTTATTTTACGGAGCTAATAATGTTGGTGCTTCAGTGTGACGCACTGAAAGTAAGAAAAATGAACCATCTGCTTTGATTCTGCAGGAACTTACAGGTGCTCATATTTTTCTAACAATATTTTTAATTCCTCGTGTAGAAACTTTCAATAAAGGTTTCAGTATCTCCATGTATGAGAGAATACCAATGGTTTTTCTGCAAAACGTGAGCCTCACGTTCTCAATCAAACTACAAGCGAGGAAACACGGAAAGTGCATCTTCGTCTGCCATCTCATGCATCTGAATTATTAAATAGGAAACTCAGAAGTGTCCGGGAGAACAATATGAAGGTATGGTGCAATAACCAGAAAAGTCAAGTTAATATACTTTCAAGTAAAACACAAAAAAAAAACCTTCAAAAATTGGTAAACTTTATTAATCGGTCTTGTCTTTTTCTAAATTTATTTAGTCACCCAACACACCTCAACAGTTTATTTCATATCCAGGCAAAGATTTACTATGAAATGTATTGATTTTTTTTAAATGGATTTGTCTCGCTCTTGCACCAAACAATTATGTTTTTTGAATATGATTTAAAAATAAACAAGTAACTAAAGAAACTACAACTGTTAGCACTTACTGAAGATGATGAGGAGTCTGAAAATTAAAGAAATAAGCAGATAAAATTGAGAAGTGTGGAAGGATTATAAGAAGTTCGTTGTGCTGCTCCTTCTGATGAACTGTATGTAGCATCCGTAACAGTTCTGTCACAGACCACCTCATAAAATTCCATGTCTAAGGCGGACACATACTTCCTGGCAAGTTTCATTACATCCTTAGACTTCTGAGATTTAAATGGCCGAGGTACTTTATAAAGTTCTTCCTTATCAAAATTAAATGTATTTGAAGCTTTCCGAATGACGAAATCATGTTAGATAATTTGTGATAATGATAACGTACAACAAGCTACATGCATTTGAATGCTCAAAGAACCTCTACTTTGAAACAGTAAACTTCTCATTGTCAGCACTCTTAATGCTAGTTCGAAACAGCTTTCTTTGGATGGCATAAGAAGTCTACAAATAGATCTTGTGTAACATCAGCCAACGTGAACTCCATGGATGTATTTCACCATGCCAGACTCTGACTAATGTTTGGTGCAACGACAAAGCAAACCCACGACACGTCGGGTTCTTGCCGCAAACACATGACCTCGACAAGTCCATTTCCTATGTTCTTCTGAATTGGTAACACGTACAGGTCTCACTCCTGCATCACACGATAGAGCGGTTTTCAAACTACGCAGTTGTAGTAAAATATCATTTTCCGCCAAAAGTGGACGTACCTGATTACTGCACCAGTGCCTTCAATTAGGAAACAGTACACGATTACTATTGTAATATACGGAGAAAACATAAACTAGAAATAACAGAGGCTGTTTTATGGTATTCTTTTCCTCTTCCATGGATATAATATCTCTATGTAGTGTTTTACTGACGTTATACATTCACATACAAGGTGTAGACGTAATGTTTTGTGTGCCAAACTGTATATTGCAGTGTATAGAAGAGAAATAAATTTCTGAAAATACGATAGTTCAATGTCACACGCAGCTAAGCAGGCCAATGATAAAAAATCTGCCAATAGTAATCCGAATCCCTGAAGAGGGCGTGCTTTTAAATTTGCACTGGTGAACATACCCTGCTTTTGTGTCACAGCTGACGTACGAGTAATTTCTCATTTAATTTTCAAACATACAGGGACTTCAAGCTACATGAAAACAGTTACAGTTAACACTGCTTTTCTCTCAAAAAGTACTACTTACCTCATTTTCCACACTGTTACGTCTACTAGGACTGGCTTACATCTTCGGTACAATTCTATATTCATCGTTGCTTACTGCATAAAATAAATTTATAACCACAGATTCACTAATGAATGTCGCCCACTTGTAATTTTAAGCCTTTATAAAACGTTAAAATAAGACTGCCCGCTTCGTCTCATGCATCCCATATTTTTTCGAATGAAAGTTTTCTACTAAGCTGTTGACACAGTTTAAGTAAATGACAGACTAATAAACTAACAACGCACTGCAGTAATGTACCAAGCAACAAGAAACCCAGTCAGTGTTAACACAGAGTGATTGCTATGAATGTAGGAATGACATATATTGAAGTTTCTTTCTTGAAGAGGCGGGAAAAATTTACGCAATTTGAACCCAACTCATATGCTATGATTTCATCGACTATTTATTAATACGATTTTGATGACAAACATGGGTGTGTGTAGATATTTTAAAAAACAGACGTGAAAGTAATTTCAATCTATACCACACCACTGAGGAAATCAGAAAAATTATCAATGAAGGATACTTCTAAAAATATATGTAACGTCGTTAAAAATACTTAACGAGAAACTTACTTTGCCAGAAAACTGTTTCTGGATATTTTCGATGAAATGATGATAAATCAGCTTTGCCTCCCTCTTTTGTAAACTATACTACTTCATCAACAACAGTATATGTAACACACTTAAATGACAATTAGTAGCTTAATTTAATGACACCATGAAACATGCCTTGATCTACTTCATGCAGTTCTGCAAACTTAGTTAACTACTATATTAAAAGAAGTAGTGGTTTATACTATAAGATGATAAAAAGTGAGCAGTTCGTCTCGCAACAAAGCTATTGTTACAACAACAATAAATATCCAATGACACATGCCTTTTTATTTACTTCGTAGTTATGTATGTATACTATGTTTTTTTTCCTTAGAGAGAAATTGACATCCAATTCTGCTCTCACAATACACACATTTGAACTCTGCTCTTGTTCTTGAACCAAAATTAATTATAATGATCCGGCTCTTTTTAAGTATGATAATTTTAAGAGCAAATTAACTTAATATTTTATGCTAACTGTAAAAAAAGCATGATAATAACACAGTACTTATTCTAATGATCTGAAGTGCAATGTACTCCCTCTTGGATATTTTTATGTATTTCAGCTGTTCCTGGGTGAAATCAAACTTCATTTCACTTCACACTTAACAGTAGGACTGCTGAACTAGTGATAACATTTCCATTCTGACTCTTTGAAATGTACTCTGACTGAATAAGATGACCTTTGCTAACTGCTATATTTCAGAAATTAATGGAAAACGACGCAGTAATGACATGCAAAATAAACGCCAGCCGTATATACAGAACCATGTAATATAACTCTCGGACACATTACAGAACTTTACTTCCACGTAAATGGAAAAAAAAACCTAACAACCGATATGCACGTTTGAGAAACAGAATAAGCATTTCAAATGGTTGTATGAATACACAATTTTGTGTAGCCTTGTTTCTCACAAAAAAACAAAAAAGCCACATTACAGCAAAAAATTTTAAAGAAACTCTCTGGTGTGTATAAATCAGAGTCTATATCACACATATTTATGTTGCATCAATACAAGCAACATTACTAATACTCTAACTACAATGCGTCCTAGAAGGAATGGTCTATATTCGGGGATATTCCAAGGAATATAATTTGTACCAACAATGTCTGGTGACCAGGGGCTCTACAATGCATACTTTAATACCTATGAACGCATTTTCATTTTCTATACTGTAAAACAGATCTCTTCCATTATAAGCTCTTTGCTTTTCATATTTTGAGAGGTGTTAATAGGGGCCAAATCAAGGAAAAATGTCCAATAAACATGGCCTCTAAATTGCATACCTTAAAGGACTAAGAGCACTTGTTCATCTTCGCTAATGAGAAACTCATCTCTTCTACTGAACAGGTCCCAACAGCTTTTATGGCGTGCATTTTAGAACCTATGTTTAACATACTTTTTTCGTTTTGGTCCATACTACCTCGTCCAAAACTACAGAAAGCAAAGAGGTTGCTGTAGAAGGAATTTGCTCCATGGTATCGAAGATAATGTGCTCATGGCTCTCAATATAAGCATTTTAGAGCCCATGTTTACTAGACTATTTTGCTTCGAATGACAATTCCACTCATATCCTGGAATGCTGACAGTTCCTCCGGGGACGCCTTTCATAATAATAGCTTTTTCAAAAGTGGAAAATCGAACAGGTTTTTTTATGTTCCACTAATCATATTGTTGAGAACTCGCCACGATGCCTAATGTGTCAGCAGATTATCAAACAGAAAAATTTTCTTTGTGGAAACTTAGCTATATGCTTGCCATTTACGTAACTGAATTTTTGGTTTTGCTACAACAAAATTTGGCAAGTCTAACTTAGTCATATACATTGTATCCACTCAGAAATTCATCACTGGAATACGAGGCGTTATCAGGTGGATACGATTTCAATTAGTTTTTGGAATTTTCGTTATTTTGGTGAAGTACAGTAGAGGTAACTTGGTTTCGTCGTTTGGATTCAGTTCAGGAGAGTTATTCACTAATTTTTTGTTTCGGTTTCAAAATTTATACCTTAGCAAATTATATTTACTGACTTAAGTTTGAAATTTCTACCTCTGTCGTTATTCTCGTTTCCTTCTGGACAGAGTTGCATATACATGTATACGTTTTCAGCAGTTTACAGCTTCTGCAACCTTGTCGTATTCTAGTAGGAACTGCTCGACTTGTCTCGTTAATTATGGTCTTGAGACATTATAGGCAGTCTCTTCTATGTTGCTTTGGTTCACAATGGATTTTTTGCCTGTGACATAAATCAGGTGTCTATCAACTATCTGAGAAGTAGATTCTCTAAAAATTTAGCTCATTATGGTCCAAGCAAGTCTTAAAATCACGCCCAATAAAACGTCGGTCACTAAATTTCTATCGTTTTCTAACTGTCGACAATTTCGATTGTCTTCGGAAGTACTGTTGAGTACAGTGCCAGTCGTATATGTTCGATATACGAGTATTACGTCTTAATTTACTACCTCTAGTTATCCGCAGCCATTTAATTTTGTGATGGGTATGAAGTTTCCATTTGTTTGAAGATATACAATACTGCATTATAAATTGGTTTCTACCTTATGATTGGACGTATGTTGCAGTTACTATACTACAGTAATAAATGCACATTTAGAAAACACTTAACAATTATTTCAAACTTGTCCGCAGCTATATTCTCCAGGCTACATTAAAATACACACGTGTCTTTTTTATTATGGGTCGTGATCAGCTCTGAATGGCGTCTTAGAAGTGACAGTGTGCTGAGTTCTGGGAAGACTGCTGGGAAAGACCACGGAAGTCTGTTTTTTGGGAAACTAAAAAATCCATAGAAGGACAACCGATCTTAGATTTGAACCAAACGAGTTCCTGACAAAAAGTTAATATTTTACATATCTAGTTAAACAAAGGTATCTTTATAAGGAGATTAAGATCCTTGTGATCTTACGTTTAGTTTAGTTTAATATTTTTTAATGTTCCGTTGATCATATTGTTGACAACTAACACGATGTCGAATATTAACGAGTACTATGTATTTTCTTTGTTGAAACGTAGCTACATGCTGACCATTCACGAAACTGGATTTTTTGTTTTAATCTTAATCTACAACAAAATTTGGTAAACGTAACCTAGCCACATACACTCTAGCCACTCAGAATTTTATCAGTGGGATAGGCGGCGGTATCAAGTGGAAATGATTTCAGTTAGTTTTTGGAACTTTCATTATCTGCTAGCACATTTAATTCACAAGGGAGTTGGTAAGATATACTTATGCCTACACAATTAGCTGCTTTCTGTGAAAGAGTAAAGGCAAGTTGCGGGTAGTGGACGTTTTTCGTTGCTGGTGTGATATTTATTAATGCTGCTATCATTAGCGAATTGTGTCTCATTCTTCACCAAAAAACTTCACATGAGAACAAATGTATTGCGAGGTCGTTGTTAGTCGGCACTTCTGATAAATAAGAGAAAATGAAACATGTAAGTCATTCATCTATATAAAACACTACAGATACTCCATGACAGAAAGTTAGTTACATGATAGGTGATACAGATATTTTAACAGATATATTTTGTACCCATTTATTAAATTTCAAGATATTAGTTGTCTTTAAAAGCAAAAAGGTTGGAAGGTAGTCTAGAACTTAACATCCCGTCGATGTCGTCGTCAATAGAAACGGCTAAGCATGTGGAATGAAACGGGGCGTAGCCTTGTTCAACCACCGCAACATTTGCTCTAAGTGATCTAGGGAAGTGAATATGAAAGACTGTGTGGCCATCTGAACCCCACTTATCACGCATACGAATTCAGTGTCTTGACCATAGCGCTACATAACTTTGTGTAAAAGTGGTGTGATCAATGAACTGAACAATAGACGGTCGAAAATAACTGAAGACACTATAAAATGATGAAGATGTAGATTAGAGGCGTGATGAAGTATCAAAGAGGGCTTTCTTGGCTCAAGGAATCAACAGTGTAGTCGAAAAGTAATATGTACGAAACAAATTTCGTGACACATGGCCTCAATGTCTCCATCTGCATCTATGTCTACATCTGTACATCAAGTTCAGAAGCGTCTATGAAGTGCATGGCGATGGGTACTTGGTACCAATATTAGCGACGTTACCAACCGCTTTTAAGCGGAGGGAACGATTGCCGCGACTATGTCTCAGCTCTCTCGTCTTATTCTCATTACCTCTACGTTAGATACACAACACAGCCAAAATCTCATCTAAATAGGACTTTTTAAAATTTGCGGAACAGAGTTTCGTTAAATAAATCGTGTTTTTTTTCCCAGAGATTCTCATTTTAGTTCTCTGATACAGTTTCAGACACAATGTCCTGACCTAAAAGTGCCTTTATGATTCTCTCCGATGTGTTATGACTGCCTGATAAGGACTGAAACCTCGGAGCAGTACTCTAGAAGAGGTTACACTAGTGATTTCTATGCGGGTGCATTTACAGATAAACTGCAGTTTCTCTGGTGCCTCGTAACAGATCTGAGTTTTCCATTCGTCTCCTTCGCTACTAATTGAGCCTATAATACTACTAGTAATGTGAGAAAAATTTTATTTCATATTAATATTCGCCATCTGTGTCATATTGAAGCGGTAAATGAGAGTGTGGACAACACGGGAAACAATACTTTTCACTTTTCGTAGTAGTTGTTGATTTATTCAGAAAATATGTGGGACTCATTACATGTTTCATGTGCACTGATTGGATCCAGGCAGCTTGACGCGTCTGTAACGATTGGTTTGACGAGTCGCAGATCTGAAATTCAATCTCTTTCATCCTAAGTGTCCAGTTTTTCTCATAATCCTCGATTTTCTCAGTGTTCTTCTGAGTTCCATCTGCTCAACCAGGGCTTATAATTAACTATAAATGCTCTTTCCTTTCCCACAATGGTATGTGGCCAACAGCAAAGATGATGCTAGTATATTTTCTGAAACTGGATTCTAAATGTAGTGAATATTGTTCAGAATTTATGTACGCCCTTCGTAGAAAATGCAGAAAATTTGTAATTCCGAAAAAGGACGGTGCCGCTCATTTTTTTCAGTTAGCTTTACTATCTGGGAAGCTACTGAAAGTGAAAAATATGTTCGATGTTTGTAACGCAGATAGGAATAAATAAATAGAACCCTTAGTGTTCATGATTAACGCTGTAAACCTACACAATAAATGATACTAAAAAGCTCCGACCATGCGAAGGAAGCGTGCGGTACGTATTATTGTGAATCTCGAACTACTATCACAGTGGAAAATAATGAAAGAAAGATTTTTTTGGTGTAATGCGCTCCATAGTGCTTGCGAAGGATATGTGTTGTTTTAGACCATACCGTAATGCATTTGGAGCAATTTCAACGAAACACGCACCTCATGAATACTTTAGACAATGGCGTGAAAAAAATATTACAGCAATCAATTTGAGTTACTAGTTTATATTTACCAGTGCACCAATAATAGAACTTCATTCGTGGCTGTGCAATGTTTGCGGTAAAGTGACATACTAACCTTCTAACTTCCGGACTTTGACCGTGCCTCACGTGTACGTGACGTGTGGAAAACTTTCCCCCCACCAGGTCTATATGGTAGTTTATCGCTGTCGTCGCCGAATATCCCGTGTATTGCAGAATGGCACCAACCATAGGTTATCTTCTCTTTCATAAGCCTTACTTTTAGATCAAGGTATTTTAGTACTCACTGAGATGGATATAACTTACCAAAAGACTGTTCCATGGTTTATACAGCAAGTGAGCAACTGGAAGCAGTTAATTCCATAAATTATCTGAGAGTAGGCATTAGGAGTGATCTAAAATGGAATGACCATATAAAATTAATCGTCGGTAAAGCAGATGCCAGGCTGAGATTCCTTGGAAGAGTCCTGAGGAAATGCAGTCCGAAAACAAAGGAAGTAGGTTACAGTACACTTGTGGAAGACTCTGCAGGAGAGACGCTCAGTAGTTCGGTACGGGCTTTTTTTGAAATTTCGAGAATATAGCTTCACCGAGGAGTCAAGCAGTATATTGTTTCCTCCTACGTATATCTCGCGAAGAGATCATGAGGATAAAATCAGAGAGATTAGAGCCCACACAGAGGCATACCGACAATCTTTCTTTCCATGAACAATACGAGACTGGAATAGAAGGGAGAACCTGTAGAGGTACTCAAAGTACCCTCCGCCACACACCCTCAGGTGGCTTGCGGAGTATGGATGTAGATGTAGATGTAGATGTCATTATAGAAGGTTCCACTGAAATTCGGGATGAGCCGATTATTCAGTCAAATTCTAACGATATTCAGACCTTTACTCTGTGTCTAAACACTGATCCTGAGTAAAACGAAGACTCTCAGGTTGCGAGACACTGTTGTAGAGATCTTGCTGTCTTATAATCATTGTTACTCATTTTTGGAATTTGCTTGACCACCAGATGTAAATGGAATTTTGGAATTTTATTACGGTCCGAATCATTTCCATTCACTAGGAATTGGTTGTTCTCCTATCCTGACGCAAAGTGGTTCTAGCCGATTTGGGTTTTTTAATTTGGCCATCTGTACAGACCTGAATTTTCGGCCCAAATCTTTTTCTGTATTGTATTTCATGTTGTAGTATCCCTCTTTGGGGCCCTCTTTCGCAGAGTATAACCATTTTATTGCCGTACTTTTAGCTGTACTTTGAGGTTCATTGTATTCCACAACATTTCTAGTTAATCTAGTTCCCTCTTTCCTTTTACTATAGCCTTAGAAATTTTATTTGCACTTCGTCATACTAGAATTAATGTTTGTATACTTCCGAATTATTTTATTTGCTGTTAGCCTGTATTTTCCTTGCTCAGTGTATTGTGGAGCTGAAATTTAGGAAATTTAATTTCTTTCTTCTGTTGGATTTATTCATTATTTCAATTTCCATTCAATATATTTGTTTAGCGGCCTTCAGACAGTCTGCTATGATGACCATGTTGCAGTGTCTCAGGTTTGTGAAGCATATTTCATTGTAAACGTATTTCTTAAGTCTGTTTCCAAGTTGCAGCAACGAATTTCGTAACCAGTCATTTCCCGTTTAGTCTCTTGTGTTAATTCGCCAAAATATTTGAAATGAGCAACTCTCGATTTTCCGTATTTAGTTTCTGGAATTTTGGGCGTCAGACGATGCATACACTTGCTTTTGAAATGATATTTGGAAACTTACTCTTTCTGCTGTTTCTTTAAGAATTTTTATGTTCATATGTATTGATAATATTCATTTATACATTCCTGTAACTATTGTATTGGACGTCACAGTCTTTGCTTATGACAATACTCTTTATTTATAGAAACGTAAAGCTCGAAGGAAATTGCAGGTTATTACACACAGGAAATTATCAGTGGTGTTCTTAGTATTCTACGCTAGAGTTCACAGCAACGGTGCAGTAAAAAAGGAAAAAATGCAAATAAATAAAAACAGTACTACAAAATATACAAGTATGATTAGCTTTCGTTCCTTATATTCTTCTTTGCTTTCCAAAACTATATTTCGTCCTAAACCGTAGGTTCCTAGACATGAGCAGTTGCAATTTCATGCTACTATGGACTTCGACTACTTGAATCATTCTGTCCGTTATTAAGTATCGACGTTTTTCCGTTATTGGTCTGTTGTTATTAAGCAAAAGTCTATATATCTCCAGGCAAATAAAAAAGAAAATGACCGCATGTGATATTTCACGGGCTTTAGATCCCAGTATTGAGAAACCGTAAGTCTTGAAGAGATCAGTTAAGGTAACAACGGAGTACTCAGGGGAGCGACAATTTCCAGTTGTGAAAAACTTTCAGAGCACCGACTCTTGTACTGTGTAGACCAGCTTCCAGGAAAACTGAAAATTCTATTGTTACGTTATCAGTCAATATAATAATAATATGGAGATTCAGTGATCAGAATGCTGTTTCAGTTTCAGCTCTGAGGAAAGACGGGAAGAAACGACGCAAGAAGAAGCGGCGAGAAGCACGGCTGGATAAGAACTGCATATGAATGGCAGATATAAATACGGAGAACGCAGGTCAGTTAGTGAATGCGTGGAACAGGACTAACAACTAGATCAATTTAAGATGAGAAAAGTATTATCTAAAAACCACCATACAAGTTTAACAATTCTGAAGACCTCAATGTAAGTGATTGATTAGCTACGTTTCGCATGTGGGTTATGCTAAAGGTGCAGTGAAATCGGAGGAAAAGTATGAACTAAATTCATGTAACTGAAGAACGAAATATGCAGTAACAATAAAAATTATAGAACTGCTCTTTGGTTTATATCGTTCTACTGCATTTCATATTTGCAGGTATAAACTGTCCATTTGATGTGATCTATAATATTTCAATGATTAATGCATCCGGCTCAGTGAAATCACCTTAATTCTGTGATCTTTGTAAGTGTTTGTGATGTTCCCGTGTGCATTAATAACAACATAAAGTCTCAGAAAGCTAATAAACAATGTATAGCAGAGGGTACTTCCTATCGTTGTTAACGCCTGCTTTTCAGTTACATTTGCGGTTGGAAAGTGGCTATAATTACTGTCTGAATGTCTTTAATCTCCCTCGGCTTGTTCTTATGGTCTTCCCCCTAGATGTACAATGGAGGCAATAAAAATATTGTAAATCATGTCTCAGTAATTGGTCCTTTAAATTTCGTGAAGAAGGCATCAGCATCATCAACATCATCATCATGTTCCACATCCGTGAACATCTCCGTAACATTCCGGTACTGATTGAATTGTAATTCTGACAGAATGAGCCTAAATATCTTTGACTATCGATCAGCTTATACCATTTCCATTAGTACTCTTTGAAGAAGTTCTACGAAGCGATGCCAGTCAATTCTGAGGAGAACCCAGCCGTTTTCTTTCCTCTCAAAATTCTTTGACCTCAGGCAAAACGTCAATGTCAAATGCTGATTGTGAATTTCAGGAAGGGGAAAAACTTTCTTTCTTAATTATTAAAGAATATTTTACCATCCATTCAACTCATGCTCATGTATCATAAAAACGCAGAAAAAATTACTGACTTAACCGTAACTAGACTACACGATTTTGAATGCGATTTCTTTCTGTGGTTATCCGTCTCGTTTCTTCCTTTTTATATGTCTATCGTCAAATCGGCCACCTAAATGCAATGTCCAGACGACAATTTCTGTTCCGTGATCTTCTGACAGTTAACGCATGATGTAGGGATGCAGAATGAGAGTAGCAGGGATACTTGTGATAATATTAAAAACTCCTACACTTGTCTCTCAGAGGTCTGTATACTACGAAAGTTTCACATTCGTCTTCTCTGAACTACATTTCCACCTTGAACTCCCACCCAACACTCCCTCCCCTCGCCGGCCGAAGTGGCCGTGCGGTTAAAGGCGCTGCAGTCTGGAACCGAGAGACCGCTACGGTCGCAGGTTCGAATCCTGCCTCGGGCATGGATGTTTGTGATGTCCTTAGGTTAGTTAGGTTTAACTAGTTCTAAGTTATAGGGGACTAATGACCTCAGCAGTTGAGTCCCATAGTGCTCAGAGCCATTTCAACCATCTCTCCCCTCCACCTACCTCTCCTCCCCTTCCTCTGGTACAAAAGTAATTGATTTTTGCATTCCCTACATATACGTTAATACACCATTGATACTTTTCCTTTCTTTAGCTGGTGGAAAATGTTTAAAGGATGTATTCCTTGCAGGTGTCACTTCCATCTTCTCCTTAGTCTAGTTTTATTGCATGATAACAAAAAGTTGTTTTCTAATGCCAACGTTTCTAATTTTTGCACTCCTATTATTTTCTTTTTTAGCCTATACAATTTTCATAAATACATTTTGAATACGACATTTTTGTTTTCAGTTTAAAATCCGTGACTCGTTTTCGCGCAACTACGTTACGACAGCTACCGTCTATTATAAGCATTATTTTTATTTTTAACTTTTGATGTTTGTCGAGTGATACGCATATCACCTTAAGCCTGATTCTTTCTTTTGTACAAGTTTAACCCTTTTTAGAACTGATACAGTGAAACATCACTTAATTTTTGGCACTCTTAACTACAGTGGGTCGGTTTAAGACGGTGAAGAATGTCAGCTCTGCATCACTTGCGCAGAAAGCCCTGAATACGAATGTAGGATGCGCCTAAAGATTTTCGCCCACTGGAATTCGATGAAGCCCGGAGGAAATATCGAGTAAATTTGGCAGCCGTATCAGAGATGCAGCAGAGTCGGCGAGTATTTGGCGACTGAAAAGGCCTTAGGCTTACGGTGCTAATACCACGGCCTGCAGCTGCTCTGCGGACGGTGAGCACAGCGAAAAAACCCGCAAGTGGACGCAGGCCGAGCCCGCTCAATGGCCGTGCACCGTTTTACTTCTCTCGGGAACGACGTTCCATAAAACATAGTGTAAGCCGAGAGGGCTGCTCAAATGTTAACAGCGTTTGTGGCCAGCGGCATGTCGAGTGTAGTTGGCAAAGTTGGCAGCAGTGCGTGGCGATGGCGGCTTTCTATGGCGAGGTCCGCGTTCGATGCCCGGCTGGAGGGGCGCTGGGCCCGCCCCTCGCCAGTCAGCCGCTGCCGCGTGCGCGCGCCGACCATTATGCCGTATTTTTCCCGACCCACACCTAATGGATTTGTTGTTTTTTTCCCTTTCTCGCAACTGTGTAATTTAGGTAGCGCTTACATAATGAATTTTAATCATTCGATAGCGAACGCTGCTGGCTGCCGCAGGAAAAAAGTATCGTCTATCGTAGGAATTGATTAAACACTCCTCTACAGTGTCCAGTTCCAGAGAATGTGCTTCTGCTAATTATCAGCCACAATAAAAGCACAAAGACAGAAAAAACACACACACGTGCACACACATATATGCGCATACAGACGCACACTTTAGTGATGATGAAACCCAATGTATCACTGGTTAAATTCGTGTTGCACGAGACATGCGGAAGGAAGTTCGCAGAAAGCTGCTGTCCTATCCTTTTAATGCAGTGCTATAGGCCACGCCGTATAAACGATGCAGTTGAATGATTTGTCGTTACGTGTGTCTCATTTTTATTGATTTCAAACAAAGCTCGTCTGGCTATATTCCTTCTTCTACATCCACAAGCACACAATGCAAGCGACTGAACAGTGCATGACGCAGAGCCCTTTGTATCAATTTTAGCTATTTTCCATTTTCCATTCGCTTATTGAGCGAGGGAGAAATAGCTCTCTACTCGCCTATTCTCTATTGCCTTATTTTTATGATTCCTGTGGCCGAGCGGTTCTAGGCGCTGCAGTCTGGAACCGCGAGACCGCTACGGTCGCAGGTTCGAATCCTGCCTCGGGCATGGATGTGTGTGATGTCCTTAGATTAGTTAGGTTTAAGTAGTTCTAAGTTATAGGGGACTGATGACCTCAGCAGTTAAGTCCCATAGTGCTCAGAGCCATTTGAACCATAGGATCCCTAGCTGAGATATACGGTGGTGACAGCAGGACTGTCGAACATGTTTCGTCGAGTGCGGATGCTCTAAAATCGTGTAGCAAAATTTCACGAGAACGAAGTCGCCTTTCAACTACGGGCATACGAACCTCTTTCAATGGTACGAGAGCGTCTCTGCAGTAGCTCAACGTGTGCTGTGATGCTTCGTAGATAAAGACTCCTAACGCTGAAGCAGTACACTAGAACTGGTCGCACTTGTACCAGTGTGAGTCTTGTATATCTATGGCCTTACATGTGTAATGCAGATTCCCAGAAACTCTCTTATAAATCTACTCCTTCCACTCACCTTTCCTATAACTCTGTTTTTGTGATTGTCCCATTTCACATGACTTCCCAGTATTACATCTAAATATTCCAATGTTTCTACTGTCTCCGTATGTCAACACTGATCTTGTAATCGGATGTTACTGCGTTTTTTCTTTTCCGTTGTTCTGGACATTGTATTCTGCTTATTCACACTCAGTGAAAGTCATTAATTGCACCAGATGGGTATTTTGTGCCAGTTTCCCTGCAGTCCTGTACGGTCGGCCAACGAGAACACTTTCCCGTGGACATCATTGTCTCCAACTAATTTATAACCCCGCTGATCTTAAATGATAAATCATTTATGTATTTCGTGTATCTCAGAGGCCATATTATGGATTTTCGACTTACACTCGAAGTCACTTACGTGTCTGTTGAGTATTTTCTATCTACTATTAAAAAATTCCTTGAGCTATTCGTATACTTGAGAAGATACTCTGTATGACCTTGTCTTAGTTATTAATCGATCATGTAGTAGGTAGCCTAATGCCTTTCGAAAATCTAGGTTGATGGAATGTGCCTCTTCACGCGCATGTTGTGTTTAAATAACGTACAAAGCTTGATTGGGATTGACTTCCATACATATTGCGCAAGTGTGTGATATGTTAGAATGAAAAACAGGTCATATGTCTGGTTACACCATTACAATTTAAGACAAAATTAGTAACATAAAACGTAGTTTCCTATTTATAATCGTATATAGCTAATTTAGGAGAAAAGTGCAGGACACTACAAATGAAAGGCTCCCTTTTATAGAGACAAATTAAATGGGGAAGTACATATAGCAACGAAACTAAGAGCTTAGAGCAGATGTAAGAGGAAAAATGTCAGCAGTTTCCAAGATGGTATACAATGTAATCTCTCATGGATCACTGTATTTTGCACTTTATTTTTCCTGCTTGTATAGGGAGGAATCACAAATTTTTCGTATGATTGTAAATTAAAGTGACAAATTGTAGGTCTACGCTTGCATGGTTTTGCTGTTGTACTGACAGATGCAGGCAAACAGGAAAACACCTGGTATTTGTAGGATCACCTTGACGACGAACTGTCACAAGTGTTGAAAGTTGAACATCGGTCAATTAGTTGCCACGATAATGAACAGACTGAATTACATCCCAAAGAGCTTATACTGTACTTTAAAACAAACGTATCATTAAAACAAACGAAAACAGCTGACTCTTCAGCAAAGTGTTTACTAACAGAAAATCTGCTCAATGGACAATATAATCAAACTATCTTATATCAGGCTATACTCTCAAAATCGCTCTTTCGTAGTTGTTCAAACTCCTAAGAGGTGACTTGTGATAAGAAGACAAGAGAAAGGAAACCACTGTAGAAGTCAATAAACTTATCTGAACCATTTTTGGTTAACACAAATGAGAAATACTGTATATCAAAGCTGACCAACAAATCTCACACGTAGCTCTGAAGTTGCGCGGGGTAGCGGGGTAGCCGCGCTGTCTCAGGCGTCTTGTCACGATCCGCGCGGCTCCCCCCCCCCCCCCCCCCCCTCCGTTGTTGTCTGTCCATAGCGTAAGTTAATTTAAGTTAGATTAAGTAGTGTGTAAGCTTATGGACCGATGACCTAAGCAATTTGGTCCCATAAAATCTTACCAAAAACTTACAATTTACGAAGCTCTGAAGATTCGTACGTACTAAGTAGCTCTGTTAAGGCGATGCACAACACAGCAGCTTGTGATGTTGGCAACTGGTACCAGCCTTCCTTCCCTACAATATTACTTAGTAGTAGTTTTATTCATCCGAGGATCGCTTTCACAACGACACTGCACTTGCTACGGTATTACAGCGTCAGAATGAAAAGAAAAAAAAAAAACATAATTCATCAGCACAGACATTTAAATACTTGGCCTTATATTAGGAAACATCCAGGGATTTCCTTCAAATAATTTATGTAAACTATGGAAAACTTAAATTATGATTGCCGAATGGGCATCGCAGCAGTCACCCTCTTGAACATGAGGCCAGTATGTTTAAATCAGCGCATCATTCGGCTTATCCCTAGTCTACAATACTGTCATGTTTACACGTTCTTGCAAAGACAATATTTCATAATGTAAAAACCTAGTGCTAAAATGTTCGCTCATTATTCATCATCGCTCACTGCACACACTACACAAAAATTATTGACTGGCAGCAGGGCTATGAGGCCGATGTTTGGTTTCTATTTTATGTACCCCATCTTCCCATTTGCTTGTCCGAAATACTGAGTCCGTATCGCTTCATAATGAGCATGACGTATAGCTCAGAACGACAAATAGATGTTTGTATTATTATTTGAAGAGCTTTGGTGTAAGGTTCCCAGAAAGTAGAAAAAAGCATTATATTACGAAAGTGTCTTGAGAAATGACAGAGGTGTATTATTATTAATTACACCTGCTACTTTTTACAAAGCCCCTGCTATGTGTTAGCTAAATTATCTTTCATTGTATAGAACGCGTTTCTTTGCAGGTAATTTTTAGAAGCCTTTATAAATAAATTTGATCCAGTAATCTCTTTAATATTTCAGGTACCTTATTGCAAAACATTCCTTGTTAGAAAATGGGTTTTTGAGTTTTATATTTATTCTTTCGTGGTACATAGAATTTCGCCCAGACGAAATACAGCCGTCTCAAAGTTCCGTACTATTAGTGCGAATAACTGTGGTGTTTTGGCTTCACCCACAATAGCTGACTTCTAGTGGAATCCTGAAGGAAACAGGATACTCACTGGTTAGGAAGTTGACTATGTCTAAGAAATTGTGCTGCAATATTCTGAGAAAAAAAAACCGTTAGAGGCGTCTAAATGAACTTACGAGATTGAAACTGTCACCATACACACACCGTGGTCTTCAGTTCGCCTGTATAATAGCATTTAACCGAAGAACAGATTTTGTTAACTGTGTGTATATGTAACTACAACTGAATGTTAGCGTAAGCGCTTTCAAAAAATTTTAGCTTACTGCTGTTCCTTGAATAAATAATGAACGAAATTAAATCTAAGGGCATGAGATGACGCCATATACCAACGCAGTGATGAATTTTTTGAAATTCTTAATCTAACATATCGTTAGCGCGTTTGTACTGAGCATTAAGCTTATATAATGACCATACATGAACAAGTCACACAGATGCTTTATATACACGTATAAGGAAAATTCGGAAATGATGGTTCTTTCTTTCTTGGGATGCAAGTTTGGCGATAGTTGAGTCCCGTAATTTAAACGATGTACTGAGCATAAAAGCTTATATAATGACCATACATGAACAAGTCACACAGATGCTTCATATACACGTATAAGGAAAATTCGGAAATGATGGTGCTTTCTTTCTTGGGATGCAAGTTTGGCGATAGTTGAGTCCCGTAATTTAAACGAAAGGTTTGGAGCATCAACAGCTCTAAAACCTACGCTCACTTATAAACTGTTCCCAATCTTGATTCAAAAGTAGTGTTTCAAGAAAATTGAAAGGTCCAGTAATAAGCTACTGAGCGCTGTGTAGAAAGCTATCCTCTGAGAATGATTTTGATGTTCGCTGTGCACTGCGCATAAAAACTTTTTCTTCCTCCAGTAGCTAACTGCTAAGTTCGCTATGGACTAAAAATGGGAAAGTAGCGGAACCACCAGCAGCGGAACGGACAAGCCAGTAGTACAAAGGAAAGGTATCATTGAACTGCGCAGAAGATGCAGGCCTGCTGCACAGATGCTGCTCATACTCAGTAGATAGCTTATGATTAATATGACATAGTTTTTTTTCAGATGACAACAAAATAATAAAAATTAAACAAGGAGGCAAACTTCTGTAACCTCTCAAAAACAATCACAAATGTTACTGTTTGTTGCTCTCGAGAAAGTCCTTACAAGATATCTTATAATATAGGAACATTTTTTTCTTGAATACAATCAAAAAAAGCAAAGGAAGATTCGGTTTAACGTCCCGTCGATATAGAGGTCGTTAGAGACAGAGAATAAGCTCTGATCGAGTCAAGGATGGGAAATCGGCCGTGCCCTTTCGAAGGAACGGTCCCGACATTTGCCTGGAGCGATTGAAGGAAATCATGGCAGACCTAAATCTGGATGGCCGGATGCCGGTTTGAGCCGTCGCCCTGCCGAATCCCAATCCAGTGTGCTAACCACTGAATAAGGTCAAAAGGAATGGCTGTAGAGTAGGAGAGGTCGCTAGGATAGCATGCCCAGTTTGTGTAGTAATTCGAAAGGCTCACCTTGCACTTGCGTTGAGGTACTGGAAGCATACTTTTCAACCATAAAAAGAGGTTCACATCTTCGTACGTGATGGAAAGCGTGCGAATAGTAACGACATTTCACTGAAGACGTACAGAATAATAACGCGCCTACTCACATACGAAAGATACACATGTTCTCATCTAGACAGACTCTAGTTTCGTTACTCTTCATGTTTAAATTTCTACAGGCACATGATTGAAAGGATTTTGAATTGACTATACCTCCTTCCGCTTCAGTGATGAAGATATAACACCCGAAATGATGATTCCGAATAGGAATTTATTCTGAAGTTGCTACGTGGATCTAACAAAATGAAGGAACCACCCTTGATTTTGAGGACTTGTCCTGTTTTTCCATACATAGGTCCCAGTGATTTAAGGCTTTTTTCCAGCGCATCACAGAGTACAGTTAATTTATTTAAAACTTTATTATTGTTTTACTTATTAATAAGTTATTTTCATGAGGAAGGACTGTGATATTAGCGGATAGTGGTTGGCATGGCATGCGTTGTCAAACAATTTACGAGTACATTTTTAAGAAAATATTTTTATAACGCATATTGCTACTTTATCACAGTCACGGTGCTGTAAAGCTTATTACACATATGTATTCTGTGTAGATGAGTGTGGAATGATTCATGCACGTGGACTATGTAACTTTGTAACTTACTTTTTGTTCACTCTAAGAACGTGGAACGAGAGTTTCTATAGCATTTTTGTCTAAATTTGCGCATACTATATTTCTATTGTGGCTTTCAATGCGCGATATTGCAATCAGCTACGCGTCTGGTTCTTGAGAATATCTTTTTTTCTCATCAGGTTACCAATTTGGCAGTCTGGATGTGTGGGAGTGCTCCAACCTTCCTTCCATTACTTTACGAGAAATTTTATTTTGCTCTTTTGTTCGCGTCTTTTGCACCCGAAGTTTAGTGCCAAGCGTTGCAGGTCATCGAAATGTGGTTATCGATGCATTAAAGCCTTTCTTGTGTATTTTGTCATTGGTGATTTCACTCGAGAAGAAGCGCACATGTTCTTAGAATTCGCCGATATGCTTTACAGAGCTTTACGTTGACTCAGAAACAACACTACTCCTTTGTAGGCACGTCTTACTGCGGAAGGACCAATGTGAGCAAAACATCGATAGGACGACTTCACATAATAGTTTTGTATCTTTTGACACTCATATGAGAAATTAAAACCAGCTGAAGAATACGTCCATATTTTGGTAAACGTTAATAAATGTGGCGACCTGGATGCAGCAGCGCGCTTCTTCTTTCCCAGTAACATTTTTTTGTTTTAATGTCTACTGTCGAGCTGTATCTGGTATTGCAACCTTTCTATACTACTATTAGGCGTATGCTAGAGTTAACCCTAATGCTAGAGAAAGATCTCAAAAACGAAGCGCTGCCAGTGAAAGACTACTTGATCAGCTAGTGCACAGTACATTCTTAGTACATTAAGCCGATCTATGTCTCAGATCCAAAGTGTTATTTGCCGTCGATCAGATGTCGATGAGGTGAGAAGGAAAGGAATTACAGGATACTAACAACTGTGAATGAGAATAAGTGGACTTATGCAGGGACAACTATCAGCTGTGGTACTTTTCTACGCAGAATCAGATGTTTGTCTCAAGGCACCATTGGTAGTTCATAGCCAAAGTCTCACGTTATTTGCTGCTTCTTCGGAACTTCGACTAGACTAGATCGCAGTTATGATCTGTTTGTCAAATGTAGTAAGCCAATCTTACGAGTTTAGTCTTTCCAGCCTTCTAAAATTGACGAGGTCAGAGTTTCCTCTCTGAAGATATTACGGTGTTCGTCGGCCTTCCCAACAAAAATTGTATCGGTCTCCTCTACAGCGATCTCTCCGTTATACCCCGACATTCGCAAACTGCAAGCTGTGAAGACTCCTAAGGATGTATATTTGCTATTAACGGCATGAGTTACACATACGTCAGTCTGTCTGAAACACAAAATTCGAAGAAGCCATACGGGTGTTGAGGATTTCTGCTCCAGGTCGAGCGTATCAGTTGCTAATTCAGAAACAAAGATATAAGATACTCACCAATCCACGGGTTTTAATGTTAATGTGTCTAACATTTTAAGAGATCTTAATATCCACAAAAATAAGAAAAAATCTAATCCTTCATATGTGTCCTGATACATGAAAGCTATTATACAGGGTTGGTGATAAGTCATGTTTCAGCTCCAGTTTGTAGGGCGTTGTGCACAAGAGCTTCCTATATGTTTTTGCGCAATGATTAACTGCCACCGGATTTTTCTCACCTAAGTGTCTTCTACCCACGTGTATTTTGTCACATTGTAGCAGTAATCTCCTTGGCATTTTTCACTCTCATCCACCCGGTCCCCCTCCCCTCATTTTCATAATGCTTAACCCTGGCGATCTGACTTTTTGTAAATATCAATGATACCAAAGTTTAAAACTGCGTAAAACATCAGCAAGAATTTAACACTAGTTTCGCACCTGTTAATCTCATTGGCGACTTCGTCCTTCCTTGTGGTCTTGTTCCTAGTGCTCAACGACCATTATTCTGCTGCACCGATTTTGCTTTTATCGTTACCTTTGTGTGCTTCTGTTAGAAAAAATTGTTGCTTACCATGTTCTGCTGTATAACGTTAATGAGATATTACAAGGTAATACAAAAATTCTTGACGTCTGACCTTGCTTCATTCCATCTTTTCACCAAAAAGACGCTGGGGTGATTTCTAGATTTCTCCCAATTTTCGCAAAGATTCAGTCTTGATTGTGACATTTTTCCTGCGTGCCGACACTCAGGCAAGTTTCGAGAATCCAGCCGGCTGCATATGGTTCAAATGGCTCTAAGCACTATGGGACTTATCATCTGAGGTCATGAGTCCCCTATACTTAACTAACCTAAGGACGTCACACACTTCCATTCCCGAGGCAGGATTCGAACCTGCGACCGTAGCAGCAGCGCGGTTCCGGACTGAAGCGCCTAGAACCGCTCGGCCACAGCAGCCAGCCAGCCGGCTGCATCTTGAAAGCCTTGTTGCAAGTGTTGAGCTTTTCTTGTCTTCTGATTTATCTTCTGCGATTCCCCGAGGCAACAGCACGTTCGATGAGCATGCATCACATTACTTCCCGTCTGGATATAACAGTTACATTTTCTATAAAATATCTTTATTCTGTCTACCGAGAATTTGGTCCATCCGCGTTCACCAAGAATCCACCGCTATCTCTCCTCCGCGCGCTATCGTAAGTCTCCAGATGGATAAAACAGTCGACAATAAACTTCTTTAAGAATTTTCCACAAATTATGTGTGATTCACAGTCATATTCAACATACTCGGTGGGGAATAATCATAGCCTCTGCTTATTAAACAAAAAGTGTCCTTAAAAATACATTGATCACGGGTGTGCTATTTTCCACAACATGAAAACGTTAATTATTTCAGTAACGGAGACCCTACGGTTTGAAGACCTCTATTACTTTGTTGAAAAGAGTGGACCATCATCAACACTAAAACTACAGAAACAGGAACGTCCAGAAAATGAAGTGTTCTTTTCTACCAAATGTCAGTGGTAGTACAGTTATGTCTTGCTTTCAGCCCGATTAAGAGCCAACCAGAAGAACAAGCAGGATTTCAGATGAGCTCCCCAAGTTACATAACAAAAACTGAGCAACAGCAAATCAATTATAAGAATCAAGCGAAGAATTTAACATTCGAAGAAGAGTCATACCAGGCAATCGTGCTTTTTTGTCCTTCTTACAGTTTTGTTGGAATTCTCCCGCTCACTGATGGCGTGTTACTGGGTAGTCAAACGCAAAGTATACAATTAGTGCAGATGATGCCTAAACTCTATGAAGGGTTATGACGTAAAATCTCAGTGTGTTAGTTTCAATTTTATTCCGACAAGCAGAAACTTTGTGCTTTAGTTGCCACACGTTAAAAACAAGGTATTAAAAATCAGCGGTGTATTCCAGGAATGTTGTTTCAGTGTATGTTGGAACTAAATTCTTATGATAGTGTACTGGTCATGAGCATCGCATTCAGAACTAATTAAAAACACAGGTCACAGAATCCGTATACGAAGATTTAATTTTCGTGGATTCAGAGGGCTGCTTTCCTGGAGAACGTCTTCGGTACAGTTACGAATCAGCATCACAAACACAATTTTTGTTTGTTATGATATGCAAACAGAACTTTAATGTATGTAGTATGGTATTAGATAAAAGTTATAAGTGCTATTTAATACATACAGAGTACTATGACCAAGGCGCTTCATCTGACCACTGCAGCAGCGTAGCCATCTGCACTCTCCATATTTGTGAGACAAACCTACGCTTACGTTCACAGCTAAGCGTCGCATTTGAAAGTTATACTGTTGTGCATCCCAGTTTTCGAGGTAATGTGTAAACTTTCATCGCCAGCTTTGCAAGAAATGCTTCTTAACAGGCAGCTTTCCATTCCCTTGGTATAATATATTTATGGTATAGTGTCTCAGTGATAACACTAATGATGAATTTACGCATACTCTGGATTATTGAAATTTGAAATAAAGTTTTAGCAGCTCACACTCGAAGGACGGGAATCACATTTAAATAAAATGTAGTAAAGAATGAGTATTATTCCTTGAAAGGAATAGGGGTTCCATAAGTTTTACTAACTGAAAATAATAACAGTCAGTAGGAAGTTTATTTTAGTATTAATAGAAAAACATTCACAATACTGGAAAGTGGCGCGAGTATTCTCTCGTGGAGGAGGCGACGGTTCTGCTTCAGCAGAATTCTACCGTTCGGTGCCTCTGGGTTTTACAGGTTCACTTTGACACGACTATGGAAGCCCACAAATAGAAGACAAAAATCGACCTCTGGTAACAGAAAAAAATGTTTCCAAGAACCGCAATTAGATAAGAAGAACTTCTGGCTGTTTTCTATTTCATAATGTTCAAAGGAGGTGTAGCAAGGTAGTCGTTAAATCGCTCTGTATCCAGTAATAGGAAGATCAATCGTGCGCTGTGTCCATGCGAATCGTACTTAGCTCAGGTAGCGGATACCTTCAGCAGTTTTCCTAAACTAGCACTGACAAATCCCGTTACGTAACATACGCCCAGCAGAAGCGACAGCTAAATCCTATTCCGGCGTTTATCTAACATGGCCATTAATGGTCCGTTAATAAAGCTCGGTGTCAGCTGGACGTCAATAATTAACCTGAGGAAAGCCAAGACCTAACGCCAGTGCTGCGTCCTGTTTTCCACACGAGTACCTGCAAGTTATTACATAATGTTGCACAAGTTATTGCTATATTTTACGCCATGGAACATAAGTTATTCGTTCCTTATTGTGCCTGTCATATCCCAAGCCGCAGTAGGTCTCAGTGAATGAAGAGACAACGACGCTGAAGAAAAACTAAAGAATTTTTTATTATAAGAAAAAAATAATTGTTGTCAGTCAAAATAACGTCATATATTGTTGTATTCAAAAAGGATTTTTTAGTACGAAGTGTATCACAGAAAAAATAGATGTAGTTAATTCAATACGCCCACAAACACACGCACACACACACAAACATACACACACACACACACTCACGCACACACATAATAAACAGTACGGCAGGTGATCCAAGAATTTTATACCTCCGTCTGAAGACGTACTTAGGCACAGATCTAGGCTACCATCAAATACACCACATATCTGACGATATTGTGGTACGCTTGAGTGTTTACTCTTATCATCATTACCATCTTAAGGAATCACGAAGTTTTCGAGACATCTTAGATAACAAAAAAAAGAAATTTTGTTGAAATCAAAGTAAAAAATTTCTTCATGAGGAAACTTTTCTGTGGTATTTAAACAAATCATTGACTAATACGTGCAGCAGAACATTGAAAAACAGTCTTTACTTCCATACAACGCATCTACATTTCCTCATAACGTGGTTTGTAGAGTAGAAGTTCGCAACATGCTGCTCGCGCACCGATAGAATATGGTTTTGCAAATTGGAGAAGAAGAAGAAGAAGAAACTCTGACAGCCAAAGAGTAGCAATAAGAGGAAAACGAAACGCAAGTCGTTCTGAGAGTGAGTGATCGGGTTAAATTCCGTCACAGATACAGTATCTCCGTGAAGAAGTCAAACCGTGTCAAGATGCGAGCTATGATTTGGGTTACGATAGAATACTAAGGACTCTTCAACTGTCTCTCTTTCTGGCTACAGACACTCATAAAAATCGGTAGTGTGTCTGCAGGTATTTACATCAGATCGTGGAATATGTAGCAGCTTCATCTGCATATCTGTTTTCAGCTTCAGCGCAGGCGTCATAGGTCTCTTAACAATAGTCAGGGCAGCGAAGAATTTTGTGCCCGCCATACTGCAACGTGCACTTAGAAAAGGTAGAAAGTTCAATAGAATCCTGTTTAGAACGTATTAAATGATTTTAGAAATTATTTTCTAGTACCATGCGTGTTACACACAGTGCTAGAGGGTGATTTACAGCATCTACGGTATTAAAACCTCTCACACATTGCTGTGACTTTTTTCTACGGAGGATTACTCGATAAAACTGCTACCGCTGACACATATTAAGACAGTATTTGCGGATTCCACTTTGAGGAAACATAATTTCTTAACATAAATCACATATATTCAAGACAGAATCTCCAATAGTTCAAGGAAACCCGAAATTAGGTAATTCAGTTTTTCCCAAAACTCTCGAGACGAACGCCTTTTATCAGCTTTATTTTAAATTTAGCGTTTGGAGCGAGAGCGTTTATCATAGAAGTGACCTGTGTTCTTTTACAATTAGGAAGCAAACCCCGAAGTATGCCTCTATTTTATACGTCAATATTCTTCTTCTGGTGCCGCATTGATTTTCTCTTTCTGACAGCACACCTATGTCAAATTTTACAGTCACTGAAAAGCGATGCGTTTACACTGCACGAACAATAATCGGCCTTCACATTCTACAGTAGCACATGTATTATACACTGATTCAGATAAACAGCTAGTACTGTTGACAGCGCGAAAGTAAGAGATAAAATGACGAAGAAAGCATATGGCAACTAAAACATTTCTGAAATTTCGATAAGCTTTGTGTTGTAACATTACACTTTTATTGACTTTCCTGTTCTTCTAAACCTTATTAAAATCCTAATTTCTTTAATATCCTTATTTTCATATACTAGCTTAAAGAACTAATATGATGCAAACTGAAAGGACAGCCAATATCTTTAATATGTTTTGCTACAGCTGTCGTATATGGTTTGTGCCAATTAAATGAAACTACAGATGTAGAGACAACTTCCGGAGATGGTAACACATATACTCCTCAAAAAAAGTTCATTTTAGTGTAGTTTCATTTTTTTATGCATGTCCCGTATATCACATTCACGTCTTTGCGCTATGATGTGAAAGATGTCAGGAGGTTTCGAGATAAGATACATTTTCTCTATGAGTTGACCAGTTACATAACTCTTAATATGTCAAGAAAAAACTAATATAACTCAGCCACATACATACTATCTATTCCGATATTCTTGTATGGATCAGAAGTGTTGCCAAGCAAAATTAATTTGGATTTGGTATTAGTACTTTCATTATCTGCCAGCACCATTAACAAGTAACACGGTTAAATATTTTTAAGGTTGTATATTTAAGTCCATTCTGTCCAAGGGTGAAGTAAAGTTGTGGATAGTTGAGGCTACTTTTGTTTCTACGTTATATGCTGCTATTACACTCAAACTGTGGCTGATTCTTCGCGACAAACTTCAAAACGAAGTAAATTTATTGTGTGGCTGTTGTTAGCACGAGCGATTTTTTAAGCAGTTGCCTGCGTGAAGTTCAAGAATGGGTACGAGTTATTAACCTCACAATAAGTTTCTGTGCAGTGTGTACTTTGTGTCTACGCGCATAACATTTAGTACATTTAGTAATGATAAATTCATCTCTCTATCGGCAGAAAACGATTGTAGAAATCGAATTATTCGGTTCGACGATAGATAGACCACTCTGGGCGAAAGTAGAGTGTGATGACCGTAGCATCTGCAGCTTTCCTAGGCACGTGAGGCGAGCGTACATGTTTCTCACACGGCCAGCCTGCTGCGCTAGTGAATAGAAAGTCGCTACGCAACTGCTAGATGAATAGAGCCGGGGCTCGAACCCGGTGCTCGCTGGCAACCGGTTGCGCGCTATTCGCCTCGCCTCGCCTCGTAACGGTCGGCAGCTCGCCACTAGAGCAGCTTTTATCCAGCCCGTCCTTTCCTATACACAAATAGACATCGCCAGTAGTTCAAGATCTCTCACGATCTGGGCGGCAAGGCGGGAACCGCCAGCCACGCCGTCGAGGGAAGCGCTAGTCTTAAACACATTTAAAATTACATTACTCGCGTTCTTCATCAGGTCTCATAATTTTAAGCATTCAAAACTATTTTCAGAAAAGTTCTCTTAGATTTCTAAACCATGTGACAGGGACTTACGCGTCCGCCATCCACGTGGCAACATATATGCCTCGTTCTCTGCCGGATGCTAACATCCACGTCCGTCCCTGTGATCAGAAGTGAGACCTTCTCTCCTCTAGTCAATACATGCTACGTTGAAGTATATTAATAATTCATTGTTCTCTTCCATAACGTACGGAACAAGGAAAACATGATTCTTAGTACACATTTCTCTTATATTGACAGGTATTTTTCCTTATCGGTCCTGAGAATTAGTAAATGATATGGAGGCTATTATGTGTTGTGAGAGAAGGGGCAGAAAAGACTTGACTGTATTTAACCTGGTGATGTGACAGTCGCTTAAACGGCAACATTTTACGCGTTATCTCCATCACTGCAGACTACTTTAAACATACCAATCGTTTTACCGCAAACTATTTTCTTAAAGTTGAAAAAGAATGGGTGTTAGAGACACAGGAGGTTAATTTATGGGCCTGTTACTCCATATATTGTGCTTCGCAGACAGACATCAGCTGTACAACAATGCGTGCTCTATTACTAGCGTTGCATTTTGACTAGGCTCCCAACTGAAATGAAATAAAGAAAAGCATGAACGACAAACTTCAGATTGAGATTGATGGGCTACACATTTTACTACGCAGGATAATTTCTTGAAGTAGGTTTTTATTAATATCCCTCCAGAATACGTATCCTGTCTTAAAGTACTGTAAAACTACCATCGAAAAATCACATAAAAGGCATCCAGTGATAATTAATTCTTCAAACGTCTTCGAACCACGCGCCTGATAAAGCGAGGCAAGGCTTCATAACACTCGACAGGCAAGTACTTCGAGTCAATTCCAAACAGAATGCAGTAACAACAGCATTAGTAATTAAGTTGCGCAGAATATTAGCCCTAAGATCATTATTTAAGTATTATTTGTTAGACGATGGAAAAAGAATATAAATTATAATTTCTAATTGTTCTAAAATAGAATGTAACAAGGAAAACTGACACACTTATGGTCTTTATTATGATAAATAAAAAAAATTCCGAAATTCGAGGAGTTATTAGAATACGACACTTTGTAAACTTTCGCTGTTGCAATATGCTTCCGCACACGTTCTTGTGCTGATACTTCTACACTGAAATATTTATCCAGTGCTTGTCTTCAGGTAAATCTAATATTTCTAACAGCCTGAGAAACATATGTTCTTAGCTCTGATACGAACCAGTATAACGCAAACACAGTATTTTGCCGATAGTTCATACGAATGATGAGGCCCATACACAACTATGCTGTTTCTAAATAAATTGTTTCATTCGCTGCACCGTTTTTGACTTCATTAGAACTATTGATGTCAAGGAGCTACATTGTTTTATATGTGTTACCTTATGAAAGCATTTGCTTCCAGAGATAACCACTTGCTATAGGTATCCGTACAAGAAATTCACAGCGAAAATTTTCAGTGAGGGACGGGTAAAAACTTCAAGCTAGTTCTGTTTTATACGAAGGCTAAATGGACAGAAAAGCTAAATAATAAACCAGATTAATTAATGTTTCTCTGCTTCTTCATTCTAGAACGTTTTCTGAATGCGAAAATAACGACACATGTACCCACAGAAAAGATTTTAATCAAAAATCAGTATAGATTTAATATCCTGATGAAACAAAGTATGTTCTTTTCACAGAATATGGTGTCTCGCAAACCATCGACGAAGATGAGCAGGCACTATCCGAGTTCCTAGAATTCCAAAACATGTTCGACAATCTGCGAATTACACCAATGGAACGAGAGTACGTAGCATTTTCTCAAACACATGATCGGCTCGAAGACTATTTCGATTGGTAGAAACCAGTGCGTTATAACTTACGATGAATACTTGCCCGAAGTATAGGCAATCCAGGGAGTGCCGCAAGGCAACGTGATAGAACCAGTGTTATTTCAATTCATGTAATATAGAACACTCAGATTTTTCGGTGAAATTGTGGTATGAAATGCTCTCTTCTGTGCCGTATACAGTAATACAGCAAGTTACAGACTATAGTTAGAAATGACTAGTGCCGGTTGTTCAGCTTCTTCAGTCATTCAAGTGGTTCAAGTGGCTCTGAGCACTATGGGACTTAACATCTATGGTCATCAGTCCCCTAGAACTTCGAACTACTTAAACCTAACTAACCTAAGGACATCACACAACACCCAGCCATCACGAGGCAGAGAAAATCCCTGACCCCGCCGGGAATCGAACCCGGGAACCCGGGCGTGGGAAGCGAGAACGCTACCGCACGACCACGAGATGCGGGCTCTTCAGTCATTAATTCTATTCAAATGCACAGCTACGAACTGCGGCAGATTAATACTACAGTTAACTGTAGCAACTGTCATAAAATGTGGTTGACAATGATGATAGGGAAATGTAGAGTAACTTAGAAAGTACAGCGGCGTTGCGTAAAGAATCGATTCTTCCTTCAGTGTGGATAAATGCAAAATAATGTGCATGAATTTTGAGAAACAGCTAGTAGTTTTTGAGTACGATGCCTGTGATCGGTTGCTAGACTGAGTCACATAGTTAGAAAGTGAAAGTGGGACGAACATACAAAACCAGCTGTAGTTAGGTCAACACCAGTACTTAGATAATATTTTTGAGAAAACCCTGATGAGATTACAGTATAGACACAAAGAATATCACGTACAAGATTCACCCAGTCTCTAGAACTGCAGGAGACTTTATCTTTGGAGGTCAGATTGTAGGAGATGACCAAATGAATTCAGAAACATACTGTGAGATTTGTTGTTCAACGAATCTGTCAGCACGACCGCTTTACTGAGACGCTTGGCGATCATAAATGTGATTCGTTGGAAAAAAGATAGCGTTCTTTTGGCCGAAGTTTAAAAACCAACATTCTTCACAAATCGTAAAATAGTTTATCATATGAATAAGGTAAGAGCGATTGTAGCGCACAAAGACATGATCCACGTGTTATATTCACCAAGAAAGGGTAGAAGGGAAAGGAAGAGAGAAATAAGGGAATGAAATACCCTATACCGTGCAGTATACAGTAATACAGTGAGTTACAGAATATAATTAGAAATGAACAGTTTCGGTTGATCGACTTCTTGCGTCACCCGTCACAGGTCAATTCAAATACAACATTCGGCTTATGTTATCACAGCTACCAACTACAGTAGGTAAATGCCACAATTAAGTGTAGCAACTGTCACAGGATATTAAAATTTTCGTGACGCTTCAGCTATTGTACTGAGGCTACTTGCCGTAAAATGAGATGCGTGAATTTCGCTAGCTTCCATGTGACCGATTGGCGGTGCTGTAATTTTGCCAGTTTTCGAAATATGTTACTCGATTAACTGACAGGAGTTGAGCTGGATGTGACCAATGTCGGACAACGTTTTCATCACAACGATTACACTACTTTGCATAGAAACTGTATTTATTCTCAGTCTTCGAAATAAATTATTCTGGCTATTGTTGACATTTTTTCATGTTGGACACTGAGAGCGCAAAATAGCAAAATTTTTTGTTCGTTATGACCTGTTGAGTACTCATTTTACGTTTTAAATATGCACCAGGTTTATAGATTGTAATTGATGTTCTACCACAAATAACGATATATAATAATTTACTACGTCAACATCGTCCACTTACTACAGTATTCACATTGCCGGTTTCGGATCTTTACTTGCATCTTCAGTTGTGGTAACTAATCCATTAGCAGCTTCATCATTGTACACAAAACCTCAAGATACATGTAACTTGATCGTTCGTATATCATAACGATGATTAGTGGATTAATTTTCAAATCTGAAAATGGTAATAAATTGCCGAAACCGGTGATGTGAATATTGTAGTAATTGAGCGACCTTGACATAATTGCTATATAAAAGTTCATAATGCTTTCAGTTGACAATATGTCGATGCTTTGAAAACAGCAATAACTTTTACAGGCCACAAGCTTCTAACTTTTTCATAGAAAACATCACCAGCGGCCTGAAAAAAAACGAAATCATTTTAATTCCAATTAGCCTTCCGAAGTTCTCTATCGTTTTGGGTGTTTACACCGACATTTTTGAAACTGAAAACAATAATTTTGATTTTCTTATTTTCAGGTTAATTAATGCTCTTCTTACTTGTTCTTTAATTAAAAGCTTAGTACATTTGAAAAAAAATGCACTCCTATGAACTACAACACCAACCTTGAACACACTTTTGTTGGAGTGACAGTATTTGTTTGTTGGCAAAAACAACAAAAAGAAGAACCTTTTTCTCCAACAAAGGCATGTCGATACTTGGTGCTACACAGTGTGAAGAGTATCTTGCTACTGGCACAAATACAAACAGCTAAGGATTTGTTGACAATGAAAGTAACGTTACTGTGACATATTATTTTTATTAATAAATATGAGTTTCATGCAGATAAAACAGCCAAATGAACAAATATATTACTCAAAACACCATTTGAAGACACCAAAAGTAGTCACGCGAAACCCTTGTAGTTAATATCAACAATGATTCCTTCAGTACTGAGATCCAAATTTCAAACTAACGAAACACACTAAACGATTGTAAGGAAAGTTTAGTAGACCATGCTGCCCATAGATAGCATAGAATATTCGAAAATGTTCTTTATTGGTTTGTGCATGTGTTTATTTGTTGTTGGTTTGTAACATTTTGGTCACTGTATGCAGTCTAAGTCTCCATTTACCAGATGCTACGATAAGAAAGTTAAAATAAACGGGAAGCATCCACTTATAAATCCTGGGACCGCATCATGTCTTCCGTGTCTCAAGCTGGCTGTAGATTTG
The DNA here is from genome assembly GCF_023864345.2 of Schistocerca serialis cubense. NCBI lineage: Eukaryota > Metazoa > Arthropoda > Insecta > Orthoptera > Acrididae > Schistocerca > Schistocerca serialis. The sequence continues at coordinate 62,747,688 of NC_064640.1, forward strand.
GTTGCTGAATTTTGGTGAATGCCTAGAGTATATTAGATGCTGAAAAATAAATAAGCCTTGATGGCTAAAATGCAGGCAAAATGAGGACGCATGCTTAAAACTAAAAAGAAAAAACCCTTGAGAAAATCGTGGGAAACGGAAACTGTCTATCAGAGTCGGTTGGAGTTAAGATTGCCAGTCATCCCGCAGGCAACGTGGCCGAACCAAGAGCGCAGCATACGGAAAAGACCGTTCATGGTCAATATTTAGCTTCCAGCAACAAAGCTTTGACTGGTGTGGATACTGCCAAGTTGCAGTACGTGCTGGCGCGACGTCGGTGCAGCGTGAGAGGAGCAACTTAATTGTGTTTAATTAAACTCGGACGGAACCAAGTCGCTCTTGGCCTGATCATTACTTCCACGTCTTCATATAGTTTTCTTATTTTTTAACCTAAGTCTCATCATTCAGCGTATGCCAAAGCTTTTATCTTTTTCCTGTCCGTATCAGCAGTCTGTATAATTTTTTTCACAATCAAAATAATTTTAACTCCATAAAGGCTGCATTAACTTAACAGATGGATTATGGTATATATCTCTTATCTAGAATTTCAATATGTAACTTCCGTTAGTTTAGTGGCTGGTTTGCCTTAAACATACGCGGATGAAATACGGGCAATAAAGAAGATCTTTTAATAGTGGAGCATTTTCTATCTGTAACATCGTATGAATATGAGGCAAGCAGTACAGTTGGAACGAAATGTAAAATTACAAGGGTACCAGCTTCTGGGTGTATTAAGTCCGTCTCTGCGTCGAACAATTCATCAAGTTACCAACTAATAAAGGACAGAATATACTATATAAAATTAGGAAAAAAGTGGATTTATGGCAGAATACGGAAAAACATTGCGCAGTTATGGGGCTACATCATAAATGATGCTTAGTAGTGTTTCATTCTCAGTGAAAGATAAGGTATGAAACGTCTGCTGCCAGGATTGTGCAAATTGTTTACTCATCATAACGGGCTACAGACTTGGCGAGGAAACCTGAATGGTAATTCTTGCGAGAAAAGAGATTGTCTTCTTTCGTTCATCCTACCAATTAATTTAGAAAATTGACACTCAATAGTGGGTATCCCAGATTTTTTGCCGATCATATACTGCGCCTGAGTACGGTGAGGACAAAGTAAGAGAGTGTGGAGGCATACAGGCAGCTACGTTTCTTTCGTTGCACGCCTGAACGGAACAGGAAAGGGAACGATGAATAATAAGGTTTTCTTTTTTTTATGTCTATTATTTACATTCCCCGCCGGCCGAAGTGGCCGTGCGGTTAAAGGCGCTGCAGTCTGGAACCGCAAGACCGCTACGGTCGCAGGTTCGAATCCTGCCTCGGGCATGGATGTTTGTGATGTCCTTAGGTAAGTTAGGTTTAACTAGTTCTAAGTTCTAGGGGACTAATGACCTCAGCAGTTGAGTCCCATAGTGCTCAGAGCCATTTGAACCATTTTTTTTTTACATTCCCTCTGTAGGAGATGGTCTCAAAGCGGCCAAATTATCTTTACTTAGTAAAAATAAAATAAAATAAGTTTTAAAGAGGTAAAACAGCGATGAATTCGTGACATGATGATGGCGAAGTGAGTTGTTCTGCTCTGATCAAAAAAATGGTTCAAATGGCTCTGAGCACTACGGGACTTAACATCTGTGGTCATCAGTCCCCTAGAACTTGGAACTACTTAAACCTAACTAACCTAAGGACATCACACACATCCATGCCCGAGGCAGGATTCGAACCTGCGACCGTAGTGGTGACGCGGTTCCAGACTGAAGCGCCTAGAACCGCACGGCCACAGAGGCCGGCTCTGCTCTGATCGTTGAGGCTCCTGGTAACTGTAGGTAAGAAATTTTGGTGAAAGTACGGTACATGAAGTTGCATGTAAAAGAATGTGGAATGAATTTGGGGAGGTTGAGTCAGGGTTGTCATCTGGAATAGCTACGAGAGGTAGGTTACAGCTTATAGGATGAGGAAAAGAAAGAGGTCGAAAGACTTGATTTTAACGACCCGCCGACGACAAAGTCATCAGTGAAGAACGTGGGAGGGATGTTGAAGGAAACCGACATTGGTGTTTCCAAAGCAGCCATCCTGGCATTTGCCTTCAACTGTTTTGGGAAACCTAAAGCTAGGTGCCTAGACGGGGATTCCAGTGTCTTACTAGAGCACGGCGTTAGCCTGCAATGAATTACGGAAAACGTGGAAATCCTGACTCTCGATGGCAGGATATAAATTTCAGCCCTGCTGCCTCCCAATGCGATATTCGAGCCTTAACCACTGCGCTTTATCGCTCAGTCAAATCGTGGAAAGAACTACCGTCCACCTTTTACTGGACAGAGGATTGTGAAGACTAAACCTTTACAGAGTTCCCGATAGTATGCAACTTGAAATGCTGTACGGAATGAGAAACAATGTGCACTAGATTACTTCATGAATGTAGTGGCCACACAAGAACGTGAACGGCTAGTCAACAGACAGAGTCTCCTGTCTGGATTTAGTGAATGTTTCATTACGAATAGGAGGCGGCTGCATCGATGAACTTCTTGCCACCGACAAGATCAGGAACGCTAGCGATGGCAACGGGCAGCACCTATGTTCTTGCTTTGCATCACAGATATCGTGGTAGCAGTATGATACTAAATTCGCTTTATTTTCCTCGTCTTCGTTCTAATAATTTTTTCCAAGAGTTTACGTTCATTTTGTGACACGTGGTATAATCTGGCGTATATTTTTTTTCGAGACGGGGAAGAAATTTGGTGTGGATAACTAATGATGTTACACTCCGAGAAATTAGTTGTGAAGAACAATATTCCTTCGGAATCAGTATACAGTTTATGTTAATTGTTTGCTTCTTGTACTCGCTTGCCTTCATTTCCTAAATCTAGATCTACATCTGAAAATCACTACACAGTATGCAGAAGACAATATTTTTTATGATTTCACACATTTGCTTTTCTTCCTGTTCCTTTCGGAGAAGGGGAATAATTATTGTGTACATGACACAGTGATGGCTGTTGTTACAAGCGATATATTACAGGCTGAATTCGTAGAGTCCGTTCTGAAAGTGTGTGTAGGAGTTTTCTAACAGGATCTGACTAAATATAATGCTCCTCGGCTAATTTGTAGCTATTATATGATGTCCCTCCCTGTGCCACGTAGGCGACTGAACTGATGATTTTGTGTTTCTCGTCGGAACACGTATAATTTTCCGTGTTTACTATTTTAGTTAATCTAAAAATCAAGACATTAACTGTTTAAAAGTTGGGATTAATATGAGTAAAATACAATCAACGGTGCAGCACAAACTTGTCGTTTTGTTTATAAACGAATATGTGTATAGAAGCCCACCATAACAAACTTGTCTTATGAGTGATTATTTTCATTTTTAGTCTTCTAGGAGTAGAAATCAGATGTCTCTACTTAAAAGTGTCTGTTGTCTGGAAAAATATTTTCACTGTCGTTTATCTAATATTGTTGAGTCATCCCAAACAGAGACTGAGATTCCCACAGTAAACAGGTGGTTACATTTCGTTCTCTTTACATATAAAATGTTGTTTAAATTATAATTTTATGTGTCCAAGATATAGAGCTGCCTCTATGTAGCCTGGTTAGATACTGAATTCGAGGATATTTATTATTGGTGAAATACGAAGAAATGCTTCCAACATCTATAAAGTAAGGCTACTGTAGGCGGCTCATTGCCGGCATAATAAAACAGAAAATATTTTGATTTGGAGCATAACAAACTGCTCGGTTTGTTGAATACTTTATTGCAAATGATTTCCAAGCATTTTTATGGATTCGTCTTCGTGCACTTAGGTACATTTATCGCAACAAAATAGACTCGCAGTTATATCTAGTAGCTATATAACGATACCCACTAAAGTAGTGCATATGAGACTAATATATTAAATATGAGACAATATAGAGGGTACTGTGGTACAGCAGCAAGATTTCATTTCATAACTGTGCCTAAGTGCCTGAAGATGAAACCATAAATATATTTCGAACAATATTGCAAATAAAGTAAACAACAAAAACAGATGAGCCTGTGTATTCAAAATAAAATAATTTCCAGCCTCGTGGAAGCAACAGGAACGCAAAGTACCATCCGTAATACCTGTTGAAACTCACTTGACTCTCGTGAAAGACTTTTGGTAATTTTCATGCCATCATGACACAGTTCAGTAACACCAGTGCCCTAAATCACATTTTTTTCTTTTCAGAGTAATCATAAATAGTGGAGATTGCCGTGTAACTGCATTTCCTAACCGGAAGAAGGCCGATATCAGTGGGCTAACTGCAGAGAGTTACATGCATAGATATGCTTCTCTAACAGGATGGGCGACACTTTTGCACAGAAGTTAATTAACTACAGGTAAGAGGTGCAAGTGTGTGTGTATGAGTATGTGTGAGCATATGTGTGTGTACGCGTAAATAGCACGCCACAGGAAGTTGGCCGCAGGTCAGGTGGAAAACAGCTGCCCGCTTCATTGGACACGACCGCCGCGCTAAGGGCAACACGCGATGTGGCCAGCTAAACGCGGCCGTGCCTTTCCCAGTACCTCCGTACATCTGATGCTATGCCTACAAGGACATACACTTTGAACAAACAACGGGAAAAGAACTACAACCGACGACCGGAAGAGATTAAATGTCTTAAACAAAACTGCAGTGTAATCGCGATATGATACGTACAAGGGGGTCTAAAGCCGCAACGTGAAAGCGAACGTGGGTGTGGATTCCACCGTGACCGGTGGTCGCTCAGAGACGATCAAAAGTGCAGCGTCCTCTAACGGCATCTGGTCAGGCAAGCACAATGGGTGTGATATAGCTGCGTTATCTTCATTAGCAATTCTCACAGAATTGCGGGAAATATTCCGAAGGTAATTGTGAAGGCACTAATGCGCTAATACGCTAAAAACCCAATGTCCTTCCAGAAAAAAAATCGCTGATACTCTAACGCAAACAAATAATCGAATGAACATGGATTCTGCAAACAGAAATCTAGCGAAACTCAGCTCAATCGGTTCGTCCGTTAAATTTAGAGAGCACTATATAAGGGCGCCCATATTGATATATTCCTTGACTTCAGGAAAGTGTTCCATAGAGTTCCACACTGTCGTTTAGCAAAACGTGTGAAGTTCCCGAGTATCGGCAAGCTAAGAGACTGATTTCAGGAACTGATTTCTGATGCGAATCTACAATTTGTTCTTAACAGGATGAAAAGGACAGATGCACAGATAATTTCTACAGAAACGTTCCCGTCTATAATAGATGTACATGATCTAATGGATATCGTCGGAAGCTGCATGAGTGTATTCGTAGATAATGCTTTTGTCTATAGTAAGACAGTAGAGGAATACAGTAAAATTTGCGGACGATCGATGCTTGGTGCTAGGACTGGCAGTTAGCTTGAACGTAAATAAATTTAAATTTCACACAAATAGGCGACGAAATGCATTACTGTTCGTATACACTGTTGACTACAAGTCGCTGAAATTAGTAACAATTACAAAATAGCTATGAGTAACCGTTCGGAGAAACCTAATGTGAAATGTTTACGTTGAACTAAGTGATAGGCGGAGATTTATTGGAAGAATCATAATGAAATGTAATTCATCCACGAAAGAAGCTAGTATAAAAACACTTGGAAGACCGATTTTTGAGTAATTGTTATCAGTAGGTGAACATTACTAGACTGGATTAATATAAGATATAGAGAAGATCCAACAACGACCGGCACGTTTCATCGTGGGATCTATTAGTAAGCGCGAGGGCTTTAGGGACAAGCAAACCAAACCTTCAATGGCAGTGGCCCCAAGAGAGACGTTGTGTGTCATGGAGAAGTTTACTTTTGAAATTCCTGTAGAATACGTTCCAAGAAGCGTTTGGTAACTTAATGCTTCCTACCACATAACTGTCGCGACGACGCAGAGAAAATCCGAGAAATTGGAGTTTATACGGAGATTTATGTTTATCGACAGTTGTTCTTCTCACATACAATCCGTGGACAGAATGGACAAATGTGGAAAAGATAGGGGGCGCTCCTACACACACAGTATATTTGATATTTTCACATGGAAGCTCAAACTGAAACATCAGTGTATGTTCACGCCGCATAAAGTTCGGATTGATGGATTGTTTGTTGCTACAACTTCATTTTAAACTAAGTTTTCAGTGTACATGGTCAGTGGAAATGACACAGACATGGTAAACTAAAAAATGTGGAGTAGTTTATATTCTTATTCCACATTTTATACTTAAAAGGGAAACATCCCTCCTGTAACGCTTAAAACAACATAAAAGTTATTCAAAAACACGAAGGCGTCAATTCTACAACCCAACAAGGGCATTCATCTGTGTAAATCTCCATTTGCTTACAAACGATTTCTGAAGGTTAACAAATGTAAGGACCAGAGAAGCACAAGTTAGAAAATGAAAAGTACTTTGTAACAGGTGATTATCACACGAGTTACCATAGAAAAAATACTTTGTAACAGATGATTATCACCAGCATGGTCACAACACTCACAAATGATGTAGTATTACCTCAAAAGTTAAACGTTTGCTTGACTAAACATATGTTCATACTTGAAATACTAAGAGAGTAACATGTATACAAAACAGAAATTTGTTGTCATCGAAGTGCAAATATGGAGTTTCAACGAAGTGATTAAAACACAGCAGATAGGACAATGTTCACGCCTGACAAAGCCAACACGTCGACGTTTTGTATCTATACTGGAGCAATCCAACATGAAAATCCACCACGATACCATAAATGTCTGTTCCGTGGTATTTTTTCTTCAGCGACTTATTTAGCTGTAGTCTTCAAATTCAAACATCTATTGAATGAAAATAAAGAGTTTTCATATAACTTGTGGGTTGTACAACAAACGTATATCCATACTTTAAAATAATTTTTAATCGGTTTTAGCCATTCCAACTGAGTTAGTTGCCCTGTCAGTGATATGACACCACTTCTAATATCAGACGGACAGTCTCCTGGGATATTACTGAAAAAAATCATAGCAACAACGACGCGTTTTCTGTACATCTTTAATGAGCTAGTGCCTTCAAACTGCCTATTTTCATTGTTTGCACGATCTTCTACAAAATGCAACAGATATCGCGTCATAGTTCTATTAAGCAGTATTCCAGTATGGTATCTCTTCGATTCGGGAAAGCATCTTGCGCTGTGTTGGTTCACGTCTCGCAGCACGTTCAGACGGAACTTAATGCGGACTTCGTACAGTGAAATTCCATGGTGAGACATGCTGAATGCTAGCTTCGATTTTCTGTGTGAGGACAACTTAACGATGGCCTGGTTCAAGTGGTGCCGTTACCTCTCAGAAGATACGAACAGTTTACGGTTCGCTGTACACACTGTATGGAAACAAGGGCAGTGCAGTGCTAGGAAACACATGTTTTCAAGCGTTAATGGGCGACAAGACGAGTTGTCAAAATAAACTCAGTGTTGGTCTTTAACAATGATCTGTGTTCGCTGTTACGCTTACCACACAGTAGAAACGCCCTGGATTATATCAAGTAAATTCGAATATTCTGACACCTAAACTTGCAGCAAGCCACGAGAAGCTAGAAATTATGGTATCCATTCCTACCAAAGGTTTTTTACTCCTCAGGTAGAGGTTTAGTAACTTGAGGGTGCGACCAAGGGCTACACTAATAACACCCTCGACCCGTATTTGGGAGGACGGCGGTTCTAATATCTATCTAGCCAATCAGATTTACGTTTTCCGTGATTATAAGAATACTGGGATGGTTTCTTTGAAAGGACACTGCCAATTTCCGCCGCATTCTTCCTTGATCCAAGCCTGTGCTCCATCTGTCGTCGTCGACTAGACATTACCCCTGATCTTCCTTCAATATTTCAATCAAGCTGCATTAGCACAAAAGTAATCACGTTTCATCTTAACAGCTAACTTGCAAAAAAGGATGTTTGGATCTATTCGGCAAACGAACAGCAAATTTCTAGGGGTGGTATAAGACAGATCATTCATCTTCACAGAATGGTTTCTAAAGAACTAGCAATGGCATGTCAAAGATTCTCTGACATGGAGTTCATCAGCATCAACAGTAGTTTATCCTGCATCTTCAAACTTGCTGACAACCAGCTAACTAAATCAGACTTTGTGTATAAACACAGGACAGCTTAGAAGAATTCACACGTTCCAGCTGTCTATCCTTAGCCACATAGCACCTCCACATATTTAGAGATCAGGAAACAATGGCCGGAAGTGAATATGCCAGGTTATACCACATCTTGTAAGAATGGATGCACGTACGATTGTAAACTGCTCATGTCAGCTATGATTGTTGTATCGGCGATTGTGACCCTATCTTGTAAAACGGTACACAATCGTCTGTGATGTGTTCTGGTAGGAGCTTTCTACAGTTTACAGGTGGTTGTCAAAGATGAAGCAATACTCGTTATACCAACTTTCAGAATTGCATTTAATGTACAGCGCTCGCCAAACGCGAAGTGGAGCCAATGTCCAAAATACGGTTTCGCTACAGGCCTCCTCCTGACTCAAAGAATTTTTGCACCTGTGGATAGGAACGTACGATAGGCAAGGCATAGTGAGGTGGCCAAGATTCTCGACAAAGAACGGTTCTCAAGTGTGAAGTGTGCCAACGTAATGGAGTATCTGAGCTGCGCGCGGCTCGAGCTCAGGCCGTTTATTGCTCGTCATCTTGTTCTTGTGGTTCTGTCGCCTCGTTTTTTCTTTAATTCGATTTACTGGCGTCACTAGGTTGCTGGTTTGCTTGCCCGTCAGTGGCAGCAGCAGCGCCTATCTATAAGTGCACTGTCGTACCAACTCTGGAGCGACCGCTAGTAGTTCCGGGTCGTCGTCTGTCTGGAGTTCAGTTGGGAGTTGAGTCAGGACGCAGCAGCAGTGAAGTCGGCGACGGGGCGCCATTGAGGTCAGGACAGCTAGTGCTCGCCGACCGCTGGCGACACACACGAACTGTTCGACGGGAGGAGATTGGAGCGGGACGACCGCTGGTCGGTCGTTCGGTTGGTCGTCTCATCGGGCGACGTCTATTTGGTCTTTTGACCGCTTCTGGGCCTCGTCACTTGGCCATCTTGCCGGACGTTGGTCGGATCCTTCCTTGTGCAGAGATCTCGTGGCCAGTGGGCAAGCGTTATCCCTGCATGGATAGGTCCGAGCCAGGGTGCGCGGGTCGCCGTGTCTCCGAGTTCCGAACGGACATGAAGTTGAGTGGGGTTGAAGCTGCAGTCAGCATCGGACAGCCCAGACTCGCCCGACCGTCGCCGACACACGTAACTTGAGTGGCAACGACCTGTGTTGGTCGTTAGGTCGGTCGTCTCATCGGACGACGTGTATTTGGTCGCCGACCGCTTGTGGAAACTCTGTGCGTGTCGAATTCATTCGTCCTTGTTGTTCCACAGTGGTTACTTTTACGATTGTTCGAGTTCTTGTGCAAGTGTGTTCACGTAGAACTGTGTGTATCAACTGTGATTTCCACTGAGCAGATGATTGCTGTCTGTGTACTGGAGTAGTCAGTCGGTCGGTTGCGACAGAGCAGCGAGGAGGGAATTGATCATGTTGTTGGTTGGTTCTTCAGCCGTTCCTAGGTCGGGCTGCCACCTGATTGTTTAGTGTTACGATTGGCTGCCTGTCTCACGTAAACGGTTGTTAGAGTTTCCTCCCCAGGCCGACCCTTGGGACACTTCTGAGCACCACTGTGTGTTGTTTGTAATTGTAATTTTATTTGGTCGCAGGTACTGTGCCAGGCCTTTATCCTTGAATTAATATCGTCTGTTTTATGTTTAGAATATGGCCTTGAGCCGACTTCACGACAACTATTTTAAAATTAGGCCTTCAGCCGTGTTTTATTTAAAATTCTTGTTGCTCTGTATTTAGGTCTTCAGCCATTTTCGTTTCAGAATCTGTGCCTTTAATATGTAAATCCTTGTCTGTAAGGTTTCACTTTAATTATCTTGAATTCTTGAAACGGCCTTCAGCCGTGTTCTGTAAATGTTTATCTTAAGGTGGTATTTATTCTTGAGTAATTGTTTGGGCCTTCAACCGACAAGACACTTCAAGTTTTCTTAAGACGTTTTTGTTGTACCGTGTAAAAGCTTATCTTTAAAGCCTCTCCTTTATTATGTAACTTTTTTTATTGGGCTTTCTGCAGAAAAATTTATTTGAAATTTCCTTAATATGGCCTTTAGCCGAAAATTGTAAATGTTTGTCTTCTAAATAATTTCCTTACCTTATCTGAAATTATTGCGGCCTTTAGCCGAGAAGATATTGCAATGTTACTTAAGTAAGGCCTTGAGCCGTTACTCTAAATCCTGGTGTTTTAGAAGGAATCATTTAAACTTATTCTGGAAAAGTTACTTGGACCTTCAGCCGTGAATTGATCTTTGTTGTTTTAAAGAGAAAACTGTGCATTGGTTCGAGCAATAAAGTTGTGTGTTCTTATGTAACCAACAGTAATTGACCTTGGCACCTTTCCACAACCTGATCCGCTCTGTACTGGGAAACCAGATTCCAGTGTCTATTTGGGCCACTTCGCACGTGTTTTTCAGTGACATAAATTAAAGATGCCCTTCTTCGACTCGTGTTACAACCTTTTTTTTGCCTGAGTGCGATATGTATTTTAAGAAGGTAGATATGACCTAACCGTATGTATGATAAAACGAATACATTTAAAGCAAAATTATGGCCATGGATAACTCGAACACCAACTCCAGAACGAACACAATAATAGAAAATTTTTATAAGTCAAATAAAATGCAATTTATTTTATAACAGAATATCAGTTACAAAATGACATGAAGAATATCACAATTATAAATAAGCAAGTATCTGAGATATAGGTTACCTTCTGAACAAGCACCTTCATAAAAAAATGAAAAAAAAGCTTGTAAAAACAAAAACCAGGAAGCAAGGGAGATGCGGAAATGGAGAAGAAACACAAAAGTATTGTCGATATTGGAAAAATCCAACGAGCAACTGCTATAGGATATTTTTGGGCTGTGGCAAGTACTACATTTACAAAGTGGTCAGTAGTATTAAACAGAGGCAATACGACCAACTAGCGAAATCAGAAGAGAAAGGGATGAAGAACTACAGCAATAAAGCATTATCTTTAGAGAACGATGGGGAGTCGTTCGGGAACTCGCTCTATGGTTTTAAATGATATAAATACGTGTGTAATGACTTGATTTTGTTTGACACATTTCAGCTACTTAGTAATATTTTTCTCACAAACGTCTGTATTGTCGAAGGAGGCTTGAAGTGATCTACATGAACTATTAAATGGACATGAACTAACAATAATATGGGAATTTTAAGTCCATCTTGATGACCGAGGGAGGTGGCACAGTGGTTAACATACTGTATTCGGATTCGAGAGAGCGACAGTTAAAACCCGCGTCCGGCGATCCTGAATTAGATTTTAGTGATTTCACTAAGTCGCTTCAGGCAAATGCCGGGATGGGTGTTCTGTGGAAGTGGAATGTGTGCTGTCACTATTTAGAGCTTTCATGTGATCTGTGTACCTCGTTCGGAAATTTCTGCTTGTTTGTCCTGTGTATTGAGTCTCTGAGTTGGTATATTCCAGCACTGTTGAATTTGGTTGAGTTTCTTTTGTCTGGTCTTAGCCTTTCTCAAACTGTGTTGTTTGTTCAGAATATTATTGGGATCCCTTGCTTTTTCAAGATGTATAAAATTAGCTGCACACCATCCAACATACGTGAGTATACGACTAACTAAGTAACAGCCTAGTGCACACCAAAACTGCATCCATAACACTTACGCAATCCCAATTGTATAGCGCTGACATACATAAGTTCACGTTTATATATTTGTTTATTAACAGCCGCTCACCCAGTTGCAGATGACATGATGTATGCCGAGAAAAACGGCAACAGAAAGCACAGAAAACATACCGCAAATAGCGATAGCAATCTTTAAAACCATGCTGTAACGTATAATAAATAAGGTAGTACGAAAGTATTCACAGAAAACAATGTTTTAAAAAAATTACCGGTACAAAGGTAATAATTTTTTACAGTATTTTATAATTATGCTATTTTCTAAAAAACCACGATATCGAAGAATGTGCACAAGATTTTGATGACGATATTTGTCGCTGAAACCAGTTTTGGGAATAAATAAATAACAAAAAGTGTTTTGCATCAAGGCGGACTCACAATTCCCGTATGGTTGTTTTTGTATGCAAACTCGCACCAAATGGAAGAGTTGCAAGATACAATTTTTGGACATGAACTATAAAGAAAAAAAAACATGATATACCATGATATCGAAGAATGTGCACAAGATTTCTTTCACTAACCTAGTGAAAGATTCGCAGTAGTGAATGAAGTTTAAAGATTCATATGTTGAAATTATTGTACGAATGACAGTACAGAAATATTTGTGGTTTTTGCTTCGGTCGCTTTAAAATATATGAAAACACATTATTTTTTCATGTGCTAGATTTAAAAATAATCTTAATGGAGTCAGCAGTGCTGACAAAATATCTTCAATGGCCTTTCTTCGTTAAGTTTATAGGGTTTTTCAGCATCTAACGCTTTTCTTGTGATTCAAAAAAAATATCAGTATTATCTGCTGCAGTTAATACATCTTCAAATCTAAATATTATACACCTCACACACTCAAACACAGCACACACACACACACACACACACACACACACACACACACACACACACATTCACAAACACACAACGGTTTCTCAGTTTAAAAACCTTTATAAATTTAGGTAAATCGGACTATACCTTTGAATTACGTTGAACTACACTGGAGTCAAAGGAGTGTCATTTAATGGCAAAGACATCGGCCAAGAAATATCACTTGTACTGAAAAGGAAAATTTAGCACTCTAACAATGAGTAATAACTGTACCACGATAGATTAGATATTCAGCGATTTTCCGAATGTCCCGAAGAACTGCATGTGTCAGTCTTCTGTGAGCATTTGTTACGTACGACATATGGAGACTTATACTGATACATTGTCCTAAAAAAACTTAACTCCTCCCGAACAGGCCATGAAGGCCCAACGGCAGTGACCGGCCTCCGCGTCATCCTCTCAACCCATAGGCGTCACTGGATGCGGATATGGAGGGGCATGTGGTCAGCACACCTTTCTCCCGGCCGTTTGTCAGTTTCCGAGACCGGAGCCGCTACTTCTCAATCAAGCAGCTCCTCAGTTTGCCTCACAAGGGCTGAGTGCACGCCGCTTGCCAACAGCGCTCGGCAGTCCGGATGGTCACCCGTCCAAGTGCCAGCCCAGCCCGACAGCGCTTAACTTCGGTGAACTGACGGGAACCGGTGTTACCACTGCGGCAAGGCCGTTGGTTGATACACTGTACTAGATGATAAAATTCACGGGCATTCCTTTTGTGTGATGTGGGCCTATAAATAGAGCCGGGGCCTTAATGGAGACAGAAGAAATAAATTTGGTAGTTTTAATTAAAAATACTCAGAAAAGGTTTATCATGAAATAGAAAAATGTCCCTAAGATATTTTGCAGTATCAGTAGTTCTGTATATATATTTCAGTGTAATAGATCATTCATCTCCGATAACTTATTTATTAAAAATCACATTGTGGTACTAAACTTCTGAAACTAACGAAAAAGAGTTTCTGTGAAATACGTCCCGCGCGATTGGCGGCAAAGTACAGATTCGATAACGCTTCATGTCCGTTGACTAGCTTTGTAGCGAAGAACAGTAACAGCATCCGTGTTTTAGCTTGTGAGCATCTGTTAATTATACATTTTGTGGAAAATGGGGAGCGTAAAATTGCAGATAACCTAGACAGTATGGTGTATTTAGAGAAATACAGGACCTATAAACTTAAAAGGATTTAGGCCCGTAGAAATAAGGAGCTGGATGTCCTAAAAACTGCATGTTCGTTGTTTAAAAGGAAATGGCTAAGAATAAGTCTCTTTACAGCCTTGATCGTAACTATTTCCAATGGAACGGCTTCCAGCAAGCTCCATACAGTGGAAGAATATAAAGATCGTAATTATCTTTTCACATCAGTGACACTGGCGTGGCAACTAAATTCTTTTGTGTATGCGAGGATTATATCCTTATATTATCTGCTGTCATTCATTTGGATATGTCTGGGTTTGTTTTTTTGTCGTTGCAAGTAATATTTGATAGCACTGAAGTGTTTCTCTGTTTCTTACGCACAAAACAACAGCTGTGTGCAATGATTAAACGCTCAGCCACGAAATGCGTGGCAAAAGCATATTTCGCACAAATTTCATGCAGTAAATACTAGTGTTTTATGATTTCGTTTGTATAAAAAGTAAACACGTACCAAACATTAAAGATCATATTTAGTCTATGATACATAATAAGGAATGCCGATGAAACAACTTTAAACATTTCTAGAACATATAGCAGGAATTTGCCTTCATGACTGTTGTCTTGTTCGCAGCACTCATATCACGTAGGTTTAATAAGTTACACAGTCTGCAGAAAGTTTTGAGATTTCTTTACATTTCTTCGCAGACTTAAACATAAGGAGGAATAATAGAGATTAGGGAAGCAGCTGTGTAATGCATTCATTTAAATGCTATAAACAACGGAGGAAAATAGAATTTAACGTCCACCAACGAGATTATTTCGGATGAACCACAAGGTTGGACTGAATGAGGACGGCAAGATGGCGCGGAACTTCAGTCAAGACATTTTCGAAGAAACCAATCCGGCTTTTATCTTATGTTTTAGGGAAGACGACTTGGACCCCAATCCACTCTCGTGGGCCCCTACTCCAGTTACGTTCTAGACGTAAGTAGTAAACATGTCTTATTGACTGTTGTGCCGCAACCTCCTGATCACTAGCTTGCTTTCACCTGTCAAACTTGACTGGTCTACATCGTCTCAGCACTCTCATTCAGTTCGTTATTTTGTGAACCGTTTATTCTTAAAAAGTCACAACTCTTCTGAGAAAAGAGAGAGATGAGAACGGAATCTATTATGTATGCCAGATCAAACCTCACCTGCAGCAGTGGCTTAATTTTAACACATAATTTATCTGCAGAATTATTGCAAGTGAAGCTGTGTGTCCTAATACCCAAAAATATTTTTGCAGCTATTACTTGTGCTCACAAATGAGATATCCTGGAAGATCTTGTTGTCTCAGCTAATACACTGCTAATGGTATGTTTGAAAATATTACCGAACGTAATGTGTCATTTGAAAGTGTTAATGAAACGTTTTCATGAATCTAATGGAAATACTGCTTTTTAATTTTAATTTGTTTTACCGAGTAAGATTAATACCTGTAGGTCTTTCCGTCGATTAACACAACATATATTTCGTTAATCTGTCTTCATAGATATTTTTACCCTACTCATGTAATCCGAATCAACTTTAATAATAATAATAATAATAACAAAGGATATTATAGTCATGATAGCACTATTATGGTAGTGAGAACGAAATTTTTGAGATTACGTAAAACGTCAGCTATAAATAACAGTTGTTATGAGAAACATTCTCTCCACTGATTTCTGCAAGAATTATCTTACTGGCTTCTCAAAAGATTATTTTAATTTAATGAAATAATATATAATAACGAAATCGGGTACCTCGTGAATCATGGAAGATGTTTTTTTACTGACTTCGGTATGTGTTCAATCAGACCAGGGAAGATGGACTTGTTTCTCTCAGACCTAAAACACAACGATGATACTGAAAAATTTGTGTATATCCGAAGGCTTATTGCTTCTGTGCCAGCGTGCAACGTAAGACTGTCAACATATTCTTTTCGTAAGAGGTAGTATGCAATCCAAAAACATAAGGCTATGAACAAAAGTGTTTTATATACACAATATTTTTACTTCCAGTTAGAACTAGTTTGTCTCAGTCTTGCCAAATATTATGGGAAAAATCATTCTTCGTACGATTTTTTTTTCTACACTGATGACAATGAGCCACCTGATTCCAAAGTTCTCTCTCTCTCTTTTCTTTTTTCTTCTTTTTACCATGCGCCAACAAGTATCTCTGTTTCGTGAAGCGCAAATCTTGTATCGAAGTGTAGACTGCTATAACAAGCACTCAAGAGTTCCACCTTCATCATCGTTTGACGGTAGTTGAAGGAATAGCTATGACTGATTTTTCAGAGTCTTAGCAAATAAGGAAAATAGGAAATGTGTTGTTTCTGTTAATATATTGTGGAGAAATCAAGTTCTACGAATGTTTAATACTGGTAGACACATCTTTTGAACACACAAATTTCATTCCTGAATATGTTATTGCCTAAGAGACGAGCTCGAAGAAACTGTCCATTTGCTACGGAGGCGGTGACAGGAAACAAGAGTCTAGTAAATAAGAGATTCGTTTCTCAGGACGCCCACCGTCAGTTTACGTCCTTTGGTTGAAGGTATAATGTTATTAACGAAAGTATATAGTCGTACTGGATTTTACTGTTACGATTATGTTGCTAGACGTAGATCCTTTAAATTTTCTGCGTGTGACGTACATTTCGGCCGCAGCCACAATTAAATAAACCAATTACTACTTCTAATTATTTTCGAATAAAAAGAAAAATTAATGTTAACTGAATGCCAAACAAACGATCGCTCCGGACCAAGCAACACGGACCACCTTACGTGTAAGTGTGGGAATCCGATCACATATTTCATGTGTGTTAATAACTTTATCTGGGCAGGTCACGGAGAAAATCAGCATTTTATATGTGCTAATTTGTCATTATATACGTACTGAGATAATAGCCAAGATAGGACACTGCTTCTGTAAGTCAGTTCTTCTTACATTTTTTTCACTTTCAAACCATTCTTAACAAGCTAGCACACTACTATAAGACGTAAAATTAATCACTAAAACCCAGGACAAGGTTATCTTTCAGATTACTCAGACTCAAAATTTAATCTCTGATACTCAATTTACGGACTCTGAATTTCATTTGTGTTACTTAAAAGCTCCTTATGCGAATTCGTACTTCTTCGCAAATAAAATTATTTCATTTTACGATGTTGTTCCACTTAGTTGCCAGTCTGATTAAATTTTTTTTCATATAGTTTTTTTTACAGAGTGCAAAATTCTCATGCACTTGCAAAGTACTTAGCTGCGGGAAATAAAACTTGAATCTAATATTAAAAGAAGTATTAATTATAACATACTTCCGAATTTTTTGTGTTGAGCAGATTCTCACGTTTCTTCTTATGGTCTTTCCGCAAGATGTGAGGTGGCTGCAGCAGAATCGTTGCACAGCCTATAATGTTTCTTTCTTCATTAAACTAGTACAGTATCACTTCACGAAGAGAACGCAAGTCTCAATACCTCTTAAACTAATATGTAATAATTTGCCTTAAAGCAAGTCTCATTTTACCATATTTTTCACAACGGGAGCAGAAAGCTTAACTCTGACAAAATTTCTCATCTAAAATGGGGCTAATTATCTCGATTTTGAATTCAGGTTTCACAAAACACCATAAATTGAATATAAGGTAAGTAATTTGATCATTTTTACGTCTTTTAGTCACGTTGAACTGTCTGTCTGAGTATGAAGTAGTACCGAAGAGTGCAAATTTCCGCTAACAACAGCTTTGAAAGAACTATGATCACTCACAGCAACAAGAATGCTATTGCATTAGTATTTCCTCGGCACGTTGACTGTATGAGCAGTTTTCATTTGATGAATATGTTCCCACTGTTGAGCGTAATGCCGAGAAATGGCAATGAAACATAAATCCCAAACGCACATGCGACTGCCTAGTGCCGTAAGAGATAATCTCACAATTCTATCAAAATATTTGTCTTTTAAGTATGATTTTCAATACAAATAGTAGAATAAAATGCTGCTATTTCCTTATGAGACTGTCGTTAGATGCCTCAGATAGAGATCTCTCGCAGCGAGGCCAGCTACGAAGTCATTCTGTCGTTTCAGCTGACTTGACAGTGTGTTCTCGGCAAATCATTATAATTGAAGTGACGTACACATTGCTGTAGCTTGTGTTCCACAGACAAATGAAACTGGTATAAAAAAGTTGCTATATTGTTAACCCATTATCTAGTACAATGAATATTTCATCCAGAAATGAGCTAATAACACAAAACCATGGTCACTGAATAATACAAGGACTGTGTAGCGTAGGCTATAGAAATGTACGTGCGAGAGTAATACCTCATTTACCTAAAAGTACCTTCTCTGCAGCATAATCCAATACGATTCAAATCATTATAAGCAATATTTCCTCTCATTTTGTCGTGATTTACCATTCACGCACACTACATGGAATAGCATTTCGATAAGACAAATAAAAGCAATACAGAAAAACTTCGTTTACAAATTAAAACCCAGAAAACTACAAGTATAGTAAAACCGTTACATGGCATTGGCCGGTTAGTTACTTACTCCTATTTTCCACATCATGTAGACACGAGTAAATTACTTTTCACACAGTAAGTTCTTCTAAAAATGTGGAGGTAGTTCTGCACATTTGCTTAGGTACTGAGAACACCGTAGCTGAGAGTCCATAAATTATAAACACAAGCACACTCTAAGCGTTTTCAAATTTTTCGCGCAAATATTATTCGTTCCTTTAGAACCCCGTGAATTTAAATATCCGGACTAGCAACAGTCAGCCCAGTAACCCCAAAAACTATGAATCCTGAACAAATACAGGTGGATTTAAATTTTTTTGCTACCCTTTTCCGAAGCCTTCACCGAAAGCAACATGTCAGGTATTGAGTCATAAATCCATCATGTTTGATTGAAATTGTCCCAAACGTAGAAGAGTTCTGCTTCATCCTACTAACGCCATTCCTATGGGTGCTAGTGGAGTTCAGCATTCATCAAATTTTTTCACGTAATGTGTCAAATACATAGGGTGAATCGTTAATACCTAACACTTCTTTTATATCGAGAAGGATTCCAGATTATAAAACGAGGTTTTCGGTGAACGATAGTACACAGGTGGGAATCTAATGTGTCAATCAAGTTATTGAAGCAAGAATATATTTTTAAAGTAGCGATATACCTTTCAAAGACTTTTGAATTCTCTAAAACGATGAATGAGTTGACGTAGCGCTTGTTGATGGGAGCGTTGAAACTTTTCGCAAAAATATCCAAAAATGTGCTAAAATTGAAAGGCTGGGTGACCGAAATATGCTATTGGGGTGTAAATGCCTCCGAGTTGGGCTCTCGTACCACGCTCCGTGGTTACATGCAGCAATAAGACTGGCCCTCGTTACTAAGATAAAAAGTAATTCCTGTTGACCCAACTTCATATGACGTATATACAGTCAGCTATGAGTGTTGTAAACAGAGCTATATGCTATCTTCTAGTGCCCCAGAAGAAGCTTAAGAAAATTATGTATGTACGTATTCATGTTTTGAGTGAACAGCTTTTCTGGAAGCATGTTAACAGTAGAATGGCTTGATACAACGACAGAACATGGCGGTATTAATCAGCACGTTTCTCTTGTATATTTGCGAGACGTTCCACTCCAGGATTAACAAGTCTTATATCACTGTACTCGACTTTTCAAGAACTTTCGAATACCGTTAAAAATATGTAGTTCCATTTACAAAAATAAAAAAATGTATTATTTCAATATCTTGGTTTATACAATAATTAAAAGTGTTAATCATGCAACAAAAATATGTGCCCGCTGTATACTAACAAATCTCGAAAGCTTAGTTTCTATATCTTAAACTCTTCTCTAAATAAGAAGGATGTTACGTCTTATGCGACGCACGATGATACCAGTCTTTCATTGTTTCCAGTCAGTAATAGCAAATACGAATATATATCTCTTATCATGGACTAAAAATTTGTCTGCACCTGCATGATCGTTGTACTGTTCATCGCAGTTATGATGCAAGTTACAAATACGGTGGGGGGAAATTGCTCTAGGGACTACAGACGTATTCTGGAATGAACGTATACGCACACATGTCCTACATTAGTATATTAAAGAACTTGTTCGTTAATATTTCAGTCTACACCACACTTCATCACGTTACTGGTAAAATCAGTTTTAAGTCCTTTAAACTGGAAAACAGAACAACCGTTGAGAATAAGTTATAATAAGAGGAAAATAGCTTATAGTAAACACACTGTGCCGGCCGGGGTGGCCGAGCGGTTCTACGCGCTTCAGGAAATATGTAGATGTCAGGTCCGGAGACACAGGTGGACAAGAGCAGGATACAGCGTCATGGCTAGTACGATTAATACCACGGTTTGCAAGCTGTTGATGTAAAAAAGAGCAGACCTCCATACCCCAGTCGAAATTCGGAACATTCTCTGTAATTCATATCGATGTACTGCTATACTTAAATAGTTAAAGTTGTTGTAATCGATACATTGATTTCGAATTTCCCCGTATTTTATTTTGACGCCACAGTGGGAACGTTGCCGTACAGGCTGATATATACGCTTTTATGGTCCCTGATGATGATCGCTTGATGGAATCTGGTAGTTAATGAAGGTTTGTTTCATCAGTAGCCCTTGCTGATTGCGAAATTTGAGATCTTTCATTACGTCCCGCTTTTGCACTTTGTGTGTGTGTGTGTGTGTGTGTGTGTGCGTGTGTGTGTGTGTCTGTGTGTACGTGTCGGGAAATACTGGATGAAGAGTCATTGTATGAGATCGATATAATTACAAAATTATAACAAAGAAATTGAAAATATCTGTGGAAACGCGCGTAACAACTCTTACGAGAATTTTCAAACACCGGAGTGATTTCAAAATGGCGCAGGATCGGCAGCAACTTAAATGCACGGCTTGTATTTCGAATGTGCGGTGTGAATAGGAAGATGTTGTTTCAGGAGCAGGCGGCGGCCATTCCTGGCTGCGGGCGCACAGGCTCCTGCAGGCGTACGCGAGGTGCGTGTCGGCGATATTGGCACGCGCCAGTGTGTTTTTGAATCGCCGGTGTGGACACGGCCGAATGGATTGCGCGAGCAAGTGGCCCTAATCGCATTCCGCCAGGCCGCGCCGTCATGACATTTCTCGCGCGTCACTGTCCGCCCCCGCATACCTCACCAGCCTCACGCCGCGCCGCTGCCGACACTTCTTTCCCGCGCGCGCGATAACACGAACAAAACACGCAGCCTGCTATGTCGACAGCTTCCAGAAGAAGCCCGTTCCCCGCAGTGTCGATGGCGCTTTCTTTGTTTTCACGCTACCGCATAGTCCAAGTGGGGACCCAGAGTTCGGTTCCAGGCGAGGTGAATCACAGTTCATTACTGTCTCCCCACCCCCAATAGAACTCACCAGATGCCGACGATTTGGAATAATGTTTGGCGACGTAACAATGGCAGGAGAAAAATTAAGATTTTGAAAAGAACCAGAGAAAAAAATCCGATCATCAAACATCTTACTCAAAATCAGAATATAGTAGAAGCTTAAAAGGTGCTGCAAATTTCATGAAGACGGATTACGGAAAAATTAAAGGAGTTAATAAATTTAAACATCTTGATGAAGTAGTAAAGAAGAAGGCAGTGACGAGGACGCTAATAAAGTCAGTCCAAGGAAGGTGGAAATGGCATTTCAGTTGGTTAAAGATATTAACAAAAGTAGCTCGATCTCCTTTCGAGGGACATTAGATAATTATTTCACACTAACAAAACCAGAATATTCGTGCGGAGCGGAGGAAGGGAAACGGGAAGAGGTAAAGAAAGATAGGGAAACCCTAAGAAAAATATTGAGGCCATTAAAACGCAATGACAGGAGTACTGAGGATCTCTATAAGAGAACAGAACAGATAAATGTAAAGAAAACGTAGAGTGATGTTGTGTGGCCATCTGGTGCGCACGAATATATAACAGTGTTTTTGTACATTTCAAGTGGAAAACATCGACCTGCTGCAGATGCCTCCAAGAAATTAACAGTGATCTGAAAGAGAAGAAAAGTGAAGAACGTGAAATTATGGACTGATGTACGTTTCCACAGCAGGTTTTAGTTTCCCATCTCCAGGGAAAATCAAAAAAGAAATTTGGAGCGAAGTCACCGGAAGTTCTACAGGTCTCTGATAGAATGAAGAATTATTTATAAAAACTGGAAGTTAACCCATAAATAATTATTTACGTTGTCCACAGAAGACCGAAATCAAGTAAAAAAAGTTTATACAGTGAAAGTAAAAATATACATCCGGACGTACACAATCTGTAACGTATCAACACAGTATAGACGTTGCGCAACATCCAGTTGATTTCAGTCTCTGTGAGACATACATAACTTGTGTAATAGATATAACGGAATAATGGAAAAATGACGTAATTAATAATACGCTGGATGATTCAAATATATCTGGCGGATAGCGGCCTGATTGCTATCACGTACAGTATGATAGACAGAGAAATATATATGAATGTAATCAATAAATATGAAAGTAAAAATTCTTTGAGAAACAGGAGAACGAGTAGGTATTCAAATCTGACTTCAAAAAACAAATTACATATCTAGCAACAATCTAGCATCCAAAATCCAGAAACTAAATATGGAGATAATCATCTTTCGGTGCTGCAGTTCTTACGTCCGCGCATGCTGTAAAAATAGGACGAGAAAATCCGCATATTATGGGTAAAACGAAACTGAAACTGTCTCTTACATAATTAGGATTTCCTCGTCCTAAATATGGAGAGTTTCTCAGATCAAATCTTTATGCGAAATCATTCGAGAGACTAGTGAAGAAAATGTTAGTTATGATATTCGTTGCCGTAACATGGAAACAGCCTTCAGATTTGCGAAAGATACTTATAATGAAAAATCCTTCACAGGATATAGACACAACAATACGGTCGTCAAAACAGAGTACTTTATTAAGTTGAAACACTCATTCTAAACCGATAGAGAAACAATGAAGAAGTTGAATAGCAGAATGAAAAATAATTAGAAAAATCTGAGGTTCAATTTACATTGAAAAAGGAACATACGGACTAACAACAAATAAGGAAATTGGAAAGTATATCAAAATTTATATAGGCTACATTGCTCTGGACATATTAAAAGAATGGAACCACTCAGGTTAACTAGGAAGTTTGTGCTTTATTACAAAAGATACAGTAAAGCTAAAACTGCGTCAGTACAATTGGTCGGTGTAGCAGAATAAAGCCTGAATGAAGCAGGAATAACACAACTACATAGAAAAAAGGTTAGGCAGAAGATTCACGACTGGACGAAAGCCCAAGAAGACGGAACAACCTGGTCTGACGATAGGAAAAGAGCCCATTCTGAGAGAATGAAAATAATATTGACACAAAGGAAGCTGAAAAAATCTCTACAAATGCCCTACGTTGCTCATAAAGTGTTCTAGCAGAGCGCAAACATGGGTGATAATACTAATAAATCAATACGCCAGAAAAGTTGGCTTACGATTTCATTTGCAAAAATATTCAATTTATGCGTTCGAAACAAGTGTGATGAAATCAGGAGAGCCCCTACTTCACGTATCTAATCCTACTGCGGGTAATAAATTAGTATAGAGAATTCGCCTACAGAAACTCAAGAGGGCATGTGGAAGAACACACGAAATATACAACAAAAATGTCTCTTCATGCATATAAAACTCAGGCACTGTCATGTTAGAATCACACAAGACGGAAAGTCAAAACATTTCACAATGGCCATGAACAGCACGTCACGGAATGGTTCTCGGGATGACAGTTTTGGCAACGGTGGGACGGTGTCGTCGTCTGCTTATGCCGGAAGTTACCCTGTTTTTCTCAGCGCTCACTCGTCTTACGGTAGGGGATTTTATGCGTACGTGCCTTCTTAGTCTTTATTTTATTGTTTCATTTCTTTCTTGTGACAGTGCAAATGTTCCATCACGACCTGGATATTTTTTCCTTTGAGTATCTTTCCAGAGGAGGAATCTAGGTATCTGGAAACGAAAGCGATTTAGGTTTCGCACCACCTGGGTAGAGAAAAGGCTTACACTGTGTATAATTAGGAAAATAAATTGATGATGTACTTTTCACCATTTTGTGACAGCGAGAAATTGTGCTCTATTGAAGGAGTTAAAAGTAGCTGTTTTTAACATTATCTGATACTTAGAAAGAAAGAAAAGGTACTATGAATAAGTTAACAGGCTCAATGTAATGCCTTATAAATACTGTTTGGTGTATCTGTATGCGAATAAATGTACATGTTTTGATATGTTTGGATGACATTTTTCGTGTTGTTACAAATATCAGCAGCTTACCAAACCAAACATACTAAGAACATTCATATGAAGTTTTATGTGAGCGTTGGTAAACTGTATCATTGCAAGTTCCTTAGTTTAGATACTTTATTTCGCCGTTTTGGTTCGTGGATAGTCTCGCATAACCTCCCTTTCACCATTCTGTACAGGGCTAAGCGAAGGAGCGTAGAGCCGACGTTCGCTCTTGTCTGAACACACCATTACCTAACCACCACTTGAAGGAGACGCCGCCTGCCACTGCGTTCTGTTCCGTTGACGTCTAACGTGAGCCAGTTTCAACACGAGTACCAAAACAGAAGCCTGAACGCCATCGAAACTCTCACACCTAACACAGAAGGTGAGATGGGAAACATTCAGAAAAAAATGGTTCAATTGGCTCTGAGCACTATGTGACTTAACTTCAGAGGTCATCAGAACTTAGAACTAATTAAACCTAACTAACCTAAGGACATCACACACATCCATGCCCAAGGCAGGATTCGAACCTGCGACCGTAGCGGTCACGCGGTTCCAGACTAAGCGCCTAGAACCGCACGGCCACACCTGCCGGCTAAACATTCTGGAAGAGCAGAGCGAAATTAAGAGAAAGATTCTCAACAAAAACAGAAGGGAAGATGGTTACAGACAAAAATCCCGGAAAACAACGGATCAATGGTTCAACCTCCAGCGGACATTCGAAAATGAACACTAAAATTTTGTGGACACATCGTCACACTGCCTGTAAGAAGATTTGCCCACGAAATATTAACGTACATAGAACAATTGAAATTATACCCTGAATTCAACAAATCAAAGAAGAACTAGCAAAAGCCCAGATCAAGTCCACGAAAGGTTTGGAGAGAAACTCATGCAAACAAACAAATGACAGATGGAAAGTTCAGTCGGAGAATAAAACCCCGGGAAAAAGTAACATAATGGGCTAGAGAAAGTAAGATAATTCATGGAGAAATATTGAGAGCTGCACTGAAACTGGGGCATATGAATCAAAAACTTTGCGTTATCCAGCAGTGTCCAGTCGCCCCTAATAATAATAGAAACTATTCAAATCACTATCCAATATACAGCAGGCAGTTCTAACTCAAGAAACTGAAGCGTATCCTGTGTTAAAACAGCTTGTAGATTCTAGAATTCCTTGGGTTTTACTAGTCACTCAGTTGTCATTTTACCTGTAAGTTAACTGAGAAATATGGAGATGTACGCACGTGAAAATGTAAACGCTTTTACTGAAATGATTTTTGGTTGCGAATGGAGGATCATCACCTTAATGAGTAAACATGAATACACATTTAAAGTGTTCGGAAGAAGGCTACTAAGTTTAATATTCGCGGACGACATTGCCTTCCTTTCTTCGAAAGTCGTGAGTCGTTCTACAGGTAGTGGCGGTCAGCGCCTCTTGGAGGCACGTGTTAATCTTGCCATTCAGCTCTTCCTCCTGTAGCGCCCCTTCCACTGTCGAGCCTGTACCGTAGCAGATGTCCCTCTAACCTGTCCCCACCTCTTCTAAGGTTGTCCTCACACCTCTCTGCTCATCCATTATTTTCTTTCTTCTTTTTCTTTAGTACCTCTTCATTTTTACATTTGCATCTGTCAACTGATTTTCTACATTCTTCAACAGCATTATATGACAAACACTTCCAGTTTTGTCTTGTGCGGATTTTCATCAGTATTTCGCTTCTGTAAAACTCTGTGGCCTAGACACATACCATCGGAAACTTTCTCCTCACTTTCACGGCTGTAGGGATCTTTTCTCGCAAAAAGATTTCTTCACCTACCCAGATTTACTTCTGATTTCTTCCTTGCTTCGGCCATACGGCTTAACAGTGCTTTCTACGTAGCGGATTTCTTCTTTAATGACAGTGAAATACTTTTAGAAAAACTGTTAAATGGAATGAACATGCTACTCCGTGTGGAATTCGTCATTAGTAAGGCAGTCGAAAGAAAATAAGTATAGAATTTTGATGGATTGTGGTGTGAGATCTACATTTTTTTATTGAATGCTTTCGTAGTTTTCTTCAAGATGCCTTAAATTCTTAGAGCCATCGTGAAATAAACATCATTTATTGAACTTTGACGTACGAAACTTGGAACCGAAACACCTGTAAGGCCACTTCTTTTTTTCGAATAGATACGCTGTAGATTAAAACACGCATTAGCAAACTTTCTAAGACACTCGGTTTTAAAGATGCCAACATCTATGTACCGTGATGATTTTTGCTTATTATGGCTGAGTATACTCGGTGTATTTCCTAAAGAAGTCGAAGAGGTAAATAGTAAAATGTTTACGGAGCTTAAAGGTAACTAAAACTACTGCCTTTTATGACGTATTTCTCATCTACTAGTCAAGGTTTCTACAAAATACCGTTGTTATATTTGCGAGGGATTCGTCGTAAGGGTAGCCAAATGAATAAAAACTAATGTAAAGACGACAGTGAAAGATAAGTAACTAAAACAACTCCTTCCGAACAGGCCTTGGAAGACCCAACGGTACCGACCGACCGCCGTGTCATCCTCCGCCCACAGGCGTCACTTGATGCGGATGTGGGGCGCTTAGCAGATAGGATGGTCATCCATCCAAATACTATCCCAGCCTGACAGAGCTTAACATCGCAGATCTGGCGGGAACTGGTGTTACCACTGCGACAAGGCCGTTGGCGGAAGGTAAGTTCAAATGGTTCAAATGGTTCAAATGGCTCTGAGCACTATGGGACTCAACTGCTGAGGTCATTAGTCCCCTAGAACTTAGAACTAGTTAAACCTAACTAACCTAAGGATATCACAAACATCCATGCCCGAGGCAGGATTCGAACTTGCGACCGTAGCGATCTTGCGGTTCCAGACTGCAGCGTCTTTAACCGCACGGCCACTTCGGCCGGCGCGGAAGGTAAGTACCACGTGTAAATATGTGTGGACAAAGAATATTGTTGTTATAGTCTTCAGTTCGAAGGCTGGTTTGATGCAGCGCTTAACGCTAGTCCACCATGTGCAAGTATATTAATCTGTGCGTGACTGGTGCAACCTACATCCATCAGAACCTGCTTGATGCAGTCAAGTCTTGATCTCCCTCTGCAAATTCTACCTCCCACACTTCCCTACATTACCAGATTAACAATTCCTTGATGCCTTATGGTGTGTCCTACCAACTGATCCTTTGTTTTAATCGAAGTTGTGCCATAAATTTCTTTTCTCGCTCTTTCGATTCAGTACTTTTCATTAGTTATCCGATATACCCATCTAATTTGAAATATTCTTCTGTAGCACCCATTTTAAATGCTTCCATTCTCTTTTTGTATGAACTATTTACCGTCCATGTCTCGTCTCTCGTACTAGGCTATAAAAGGTCCTTCAGGAAAAACTTTCCAACTGTTAGATTCATATTCGTATTAGATGGTGAACTCTTTACCTTTTTCAGAAATGCTTCTCTTGCTATTGGCTCTACTTCAGTCACCGCCAGTTATTTTGCAGGCCAGGTAGGGGCTGCTTTTCGTGTCTGCATTCCTAATCTAATTCCTTCGGCGTCGTATAATTTGACTCTACTACATGCTATTTCCCTTGTTTTACATTTGTTGGTTTTTATCTAATACCCTCTTTTCAAGACACTATCGATCCCGTTAAACAGCTCTTCAAAGGTCTTTGCCGTCTCTGATAGTACTGGACTGTCCTCGGAAAACCTCGATGTTTTTATTTCTTCTCCGTGAACCTTAATTCCCTTCCAAATTTCTCCTTAACTTCCTTTACTGCTTGCTCACGGTATAGTCTGAATAACTTTCCGAACTACTACTTCCCTATGATGACTGTCTCGTACATGTCCAAGTTGTTTATGACATTTCACTCACCTGCATTTTAACCTTGCTACCTTCAGAACTGAAAGGAACGCAGTCTAACCAACATCGTCAAAAGCATCCTCCTCATCCAAATTGCTGTAAAAGAAGCGCGTCTGTGTTATTATTCGAGGAAGACTTGGCACCCGAGCAGACAGTAAAGATAATTTAGGGAAATTATTAAATAGCATGGAATTGCTACGTCACTCAGTTCTCATACACCGTAATAACAAAAGAAGGATAATATCAATTAGACATAGCCGAAAGAAGAAACGCGATGGGACTTCTAAGGTTTCGCCACTAATATCCATGGAAGACGTAATTCATACAGGATAGTAATGTCGGAAATTGCGTTCTTGTGCACAATGTTCTCAAGTTTAATTAATCGTCTTCGTCATCTCAGCTCTTTGTATTAGGTCTGTTGTCGAAATATTGTGCAGCAGAGTAGTACTTTCAACCCACGTAAACAGCTACAAACATATCTTTAAAGAATAACTGCAAGCTTAAGTGTATAAAATGATTAACGTATGTTTAGACAAACGTGGGGATTATGCCGTTTCAGAAACATAATAACTCAAATTGGTCGACGTAAGGCAGTTTTCTTCAGAAAAATGAATTTGCTTATATTATGACTTGGTCTGAGAGTAACTAATGTTTGTCACATTGCACAGTGTTATACTTGAATAAAATATTATGATAGTGAAGGCTAAAAGAAAACTGTAAACATATGAAATATTATGCCTACCAAGCTTAGTAGTCTAAATCTGGGACATTCACAAGAAAGGAGGTATGTTTGTTGTAAGAGTGTAATAGCAAGAGAGAGAGAAGAAAAGAGAATGATAGAGCAGTTAGAAAAAGAAAAGGAATGTTAGTGTTTAAGATCCTGTCGACATCACAGTTATTACAGACGAAACACCATCTCGAATTCGACAAAAATGGGGAAAACCAGGTCATGAAATCTTGAAAGGAATCATCCTACCGTCCACATTAAATGCTTTACGGAAACCACGGGAAACTTAAATAAGGATGGCCGGACGTGCATTCGGATATTACACCGCCAGAAGAGGCATATTAAAACCATCACTAAAGTGTCACAGGGCAGCTCGTTTTCATGTTATGAAGGGAGAATCACCTAATTTTGCACTCCTATAAATTTCTTTAACCGTGTAAGATACCGAAATGAGGTTTTCAGCATATGATAACAAATGTAGAGGCACCTAACGTCTTTCCATGTTTAGTCCATAGTATGAATTATCATACCGAATAGAGTGAATTTTTTAAAATGGAATTATATACATTTTCAACGGCACTCGAAATTTATTTAAAAGAAGTCTGTAGTAATATAAAGATTGTTAGAGTTGGTGATGAAAATTTTAGCAAAAATATACGAGAAATGAGGTAAACGTGAGGGGCAAGGCAGCCGGTATCAACTATTACGATGTAAACATTACCAAATGATGCTCTTGTGAAGGGCTCTGTCGTTGTAGTCAACCTTGACACTGTTCACTTTCTTCCAAAAAAGCTGTTTAATTAAACATAAATACGTACAAGCATTTGAAATAGTTCTCCCAGGCCGCTCCCGATACGTTAGGAGTTAGCACATACGAGGGCAAGTTGCAAAGTAATGCCTTTCAATTGATGTGTGAAAACTCTTAAAACTTTTAAAATAAAACCAGTGTTATTAACAGTCGACGTATTTATTTGTCAACATAGTCAGCCTGGTGACGAACACTTTTCTCCAAACGAGAGACAAGGTTGTTGACACCGACACTGTAGAAAGTTTGATCTTCTTCACGGAGTCACAATCTCACCCCTACTTGCACCACTTCATCACTATCAGAGTGAAGTACTCAAAGAAGTTCAGATGAAAACCGGTTGAGAAGAAGTCGGGACCGTCTGGAGCGTAATCGGTGACAGTCAAACCAAAGCGTCTGAGTGTTGCAGATGTCGCAGCGCTCGTGTGTGCTATGGCATTGTCAGGCTGATGGAGAAGGTGCTCCATGTGTGGACGAACTCTTCGAATTCGAAAGTCGATTACAGTCTGCTGTTTCTCACGCACCGACAGAATTATGTTACACACCGCCATGTTACGCGCTGCAATTCGGTGCTCTCTAGCGACAGAGGGCTGCAGATATTAGACACGAAAAACAAAGATGTAGAGTGTTTATGAGGCTTGTTTTCTTTAAAAACATTTCACATGAAATTTTGGGGGCATCGTTGTTCCAGTTGCGTTGATCGCGGCTGACGTTTTATTTTTGTCGTATAATGTAAGACGAAGAGGAACTACGATTAATCAAACTAATGAAGCTCTGTCTTGTTGCTGCATGTAACGACGGAGCCACACTTGGCAGTGTTTGCACCCCAGTAGTCGATACTGACCATCTTGCCTTTCGGTTTAAATACATTTCTCGGATAGCTTCTCGAAAAGTTTCAACGGCACCGTTAACAAGGGCTATATCACTTCATTCGGCATTTTAAGAGCTATAGTATGCCATTAAAACAGTATACTGTTACATTTAAAAAATTCTCTTAAAAACGTACCTCCATATATCAGATCATACGAGAGAAAAGTGGTTTGACCATGCGACAAAAGTATGTCTCCGTCGCTTCGTTATTTTGAACGGTTTAGTAAATAAAATTGTTGCAATTTTTAGGTGGCTCGCTAAGTGCAAAATGTTAGTTTCTATATCAGAGTTCCCCCGTGCGAGTCAGATATCTGTTAGGTAGTGACAAGTGATAACACTGCTTTTTATCACGCTAAGAACAAGGTATGTACATGTGCAGCTAGCTCTACTTGTAAAGAAACGTATACTTCACAATTCACCAAACTTCGACCACCTAAACGGTTCAAGGGTCACATCTGAAGTCACTTATGATATCCTTGGGAGTAACAATCAATGGGGCACGAAGTTGAAGTACAACAGAAATAGAGTCTTAGGTAAAGCACATTGTAGGTGTTGCATATTTTTCTCGGTGATAGTAAACTGCCGTTTGCCTGTGATAGAGATGGTTTACATCACGCTAGTATCTGAATAATCCAGCAGTATACGCGGTGCCTATAAGCAAGGGACACTGTGGTCATATGAAAGAAAGTTGTGCGTATGGTCACATTACTGTTTGACTCACTTTCATTCTATTATGCCATAGAGGATCATTTTAAAAGGGATAACTCAACAAGTCCAGCTAAGATTCTGTGGGTCGAAAAGTGTGTATTACGAATTACGAGTATTTGTTGTATAAACTCACGCCTATTCAAGGAACTAGAGGTACTCACTACTGCTTCCCAGTACATTTATTCCCTAATGAAATTTGTTATACGTAAAATATCTCTTTTTTTTTTCAAACCAACAGCTTAGTTCATGGAATCAATACTAGAAACGAGAATAATCTCGGTATATACTGGAGGTTACTTACTTTGATCCCAGAGGATGTCCATTGTTCAGTAACATACATTTTCAGTGACTTTTCCATAAAACGTTTAAATCTTTTAGAGTTCAGTTTAAGATGAACCTAAATAATCTATTGGCGGCTAACACCTTCTTCTCTAGTGACGAATTTCTTAGTAGATCTGAAGGACGTGTATGTATCATTAATAACATCATATAACATGTTAGGTAAAATGTGACTTTCATACATTTTGTGTACAGTAATGTGATCAATGTAAATAACTGTTGTAAACTGATTTTCTCTTTTCTGATGGGTAGCTGCAACACCGTAAGAATTATCATATGCACCTCAATGTACTGTAGATCTATATGTGCCTTTTTCTTTCATTCGAAGACCTCAGTTTATGAGCCAGGAACTATTGGAGTGGTATGTCGTAAACTGCACGTGCTGCGGTCACACTCGCTCGTTGCCTTTTGTGTCTTCTCACACATCGACAGCGAGTGGTTTTCGTTATCTGTTTAGTTCTTCTCGGAAACATGTCTGCTCCTAGTAGCTACTATGCTTTGAGGGCCCTGAGTGTGTTGTAATGTGCAGTGACAAGGCTATCGAGTATACGGGAGGTCATCAATCACCAATATGGTCATGCTTTGTTGCTAGATTTAGCAGTGAAAATTCACACCCAAGGCCTTATCGTTATCGTCACGTGTCAAGACAACTGACGTACCACTGTAATAAATAATTTTTCAGGAACTAGAAGGAAAAACAGAAAACAGCATTTGGCAATTGAGTCTGCATAACTAATATCTCAATGAAACTGAAAGAGAATCGGCTTAAGTTACATTATACATTTTCTGAAAATGTGAGTGAACGAGAAGAGACTGAATGCTCAGAAGGTAAATATCGACGTTGAAAACCTGTAAAGTAACTAATAACTGCCTCAAATACAGAAGAATCTCGAAAAATAACTGATCTGAAGGGTAATAAGCGTGGTAACATCTTTTACTGCCTATCGAGAGAGTTAGGTTGAAATATTGCAGTTTAGCAATGTTTTACACGCTGTCAATAAGGAATTTGCTTTTTAAAAGTGCTGGCTTAGGATGATAAGGGTCACTTAACATGAGAACTAAGCTAGTCAATACGAAAGCGTGAGCTGGAGGGAAATACAAGTTGTTAGCCGTAAGCTTCTCCCGGCGTATACAATGTTCAAATAACTTAGGGAATGCAGCCGAGTGACGTTTCCGATAGTCGCCGATATTCCGACAGGAGCACACCCTGCCATTTTCAAGGCAAAAGTTGGAAGAGGTTCCTCTTCGTCCTATTCTGAGTAACACTGGTGCTCCGACATATTGTATATCAAAGCACCTTACCACTCTGTTGAGTCTTATAGTAGGGCGGTATGAGCACAAAATTAAGAACATGGCGGAATTCTTACGTCGATTAGAAGGAATGACTGATATTCTAGTAAGTTTTAATGTATTCTCTCTCTTCACGCTAGGTTTGGTGCTGAATTAACGAACCTATTTCAACATGTCTTGACTGCCAGTTACTTTTTATTCAAAGGGCAGCACTAAGAGCGGACAGACTGAGTTGCGATGGGAAGCCCATTATCACCTACTATTACCAATTTGTCGGTGGCTTTGAAACCTGTGTGTTTTCCAGATACGTAGACGATAATTTCGTTGTTTACGTATGGCAGTGAGAATTTGAACGACTTTCTAGAGCACCCGAATTCAATCCACCCGAATCTTCGTTTCACGATGGAGATGGTAGGATGGTAGGTTGGGACGTGCCGTTTATAGGAATCCTACTCACATTGACGTGTATCTGCAGGCTGATAGTTGTCACCATCCGGCTCAGGGTGAAAGACCCATGTCATGCCGTACGCTGAGAGTTTGTCAGCAGTTAGCCAATCTCCAAGTCCCCTTTCGTCATAATTGTTATAGTGAAAGACAGATCAGACAGGTGTTGTGCTATCGATCAACCTTGCACTCGGTGAAGGAAGATAACATCGAAGTGACAACAAAGTTTGCGGCCTTTTTGCTTTACGTAGGGGGCATTTCGAACAGGATTGGTCGTATTTTTCAGACATATGATGTGAATTATCTTTTTCAAACACCATCTAAGATCAGGGTTCTTTTATGTTTCGTGAAGATGATGTTGGTTTGTGTAAGGCGGGTGTCTACCGTCTTCCTTGGAATTGCGGCATGTCATATGTTGGTAAGACTACAAGATCTGTGGAGTACGTCGCATAAGCGACGCACACGCTGACAACAACCGAACATATCCGTCATTACAGAACACTGTCTTGGCACAGGTCTTGTGGAATATAATAACACAGAGATTCTGGCATACACTTCCAGCTGTTGAGATGGTGTCACTGAGGAAACTGCTGAAATTAAATTAACAAGTAATCTTATAAATACAGATGGTGGTTTTCGTTTAAATTCTGCATGGAATTGTCAATAACAGAGGGACAGAGTTTAGTGTTTATGCTACTTCATCCGTTGATTTTAACTTCACTTTCGATAACTTCTGACGACGGTCATTTTTGTATTGTGATGGCGACAGTGTTTTCAGTGTGTGTGAGTGTTATATTTTCGGAATTTGTCTGAGAACCGATGTTTTAAATACCCTCGTTCAGCGCTTACTTGCTGCAGTTTTGCCTTGAAAATGGCAGTGCGTGCTCTTGTCGAAATATCGGTGCCCGTCGACGGCCACCCGTCCGCATTCCCGTAAGTAACTTGAAGGAAATAGAGGTGGTTAAAAACTAAACGGCCAGAGCAAATTCGAAACGAAGATTTGTTTTATGGAGTATTGCCTAAAACCTGAGTATAGGAAAAAGCCTTCAGTATCTTTCTTATAATACTGTGACTGTTGACTTTAATGCACTGCTTTGCTCGTGATTCACTGGTTCAGTTTTTGTGACAACATTGAAGAAAATATTTACGTAATTATTATACAAATCCATTCTGTTTCTGTTCGTAGAACGTGCGGCCTTTTTCCTGTTCGTTAAACATCTTGGAGTGTCAGACAAACGCTAAATCTGTGGGCCTAAAAATGTAATGAAGAACAGGAAGAGGGATTCTGTGAATCTAAAGAAGAGTGTCCTGGGACAAGCACCTCGTTGCAGAGCTACGTAGGGAAGCTAATGCGACGGGGAAGTGAGGCAGAGTGGAACCAACTGACATATTCTCACCTTATATGCTATTATCTAATACAAAAAAATGTTATAACCCTGTTAACAGACTACAGTGAAAGACAATCACCAAGAAAGTATCACTGAAGTATCCGAATTTTATGAATTATAGATATGCATGATGAACCCGAACACCAGAGGCAAAATTTTGGAGGTTTTTCAGGGATATTTTATGAGCATTTTGGTATAAGGGCGCTATGGTATGCAGCGGATCTTAATAGAGTAATTGAACTTCATTTGAATTGTTGCCGGAATTCATATCTGTACATGTACTGCACTGAAAATATCTGCACACCAGAGCAAATATCGACAATATGCACCGTGTGTCTTGTTGTATCCACGCAAGGAACGCTTTTTTGACAACAGTAATGCCGACTTTACTCTGCGCCGTCAATCTTACATCAAGTATTGCTCGGTTCTGTCTGGCGTTGGTTTTTCCAACAGTGTTAGTCGTACGTAAAACGTTGTACACAGGTCTTCTGAAGAAGACTTGGACGATATGAAAAACTTGTGTAGGTTCACTGAATACAGAAGAAGATAGGCACAACGATGCTATTCTGAGCTGTCCACGCGAGACGGCAACCACAACACAGTAATGCTGTTGCTGCATTACCGTTTGGTGCTGTGTTGCACGTTTTGGTGAGAGCATATTGCAGGTATTTTCTGTTAAATTTATTAGCAGTTGCGAATATCAACAACCATCAGCAGTACAATGGAATGACGACAATGAAAATTTGTGCTGGTCCGGGTGTCGCACCCGTATTTCCCGCTAATCGCGAGCGGTTGCCTTACCATTTGGTTATCCGTCACGACTCACAGCCCGACTCACAACTTCATATGTCGTCAGCCACGCGTCTAGAACCTGTACTCCACATCCATTATGTATATGCGCCTATAGGGGAGACATTTTACATGAAAGTCGCTTGCCCGGTGTCGGCGGATAAATACAATATTTCTGTGCCTGGGTTTTTCTGAATTATAATGCAAAGTTCCTTCGGACATGCGGTCCGGCTCATATTTTCATTGTCGTCATTCCTTTATGGTTGTCAATAACCGCAGCTGAGAATAAATTTAATGTATTTCATAACGGCTCTAGTCGCCGCAGTGCAAGTCCGATGGAACCTTACATCGTAATTCGGAATAACACAGACACAACGTCGAACAGTAACTGGACCACGTGTCATGTTAAGCATACTTTGTGAAAATCACGTAACACAGGTTGCACTACAATGCAGCAACAGCTGGACCCATTACTGCCTGAGGAGTTTCTGATGCTTCCGATTATAACCAATTTATTTTACTAAAGAAAATCATCTGCAGCACAACTGATATTCGAAATCTGCGACATGTTCCCATTACTAAGCTGGTGACACTGGTTTTCGGGCGTTGACTATCTGTTGACAAGTTTCAACTTATGCGGTCAACTCAGTATCAGTAGGCAAGCGTTTTTTTGCTCGCGTGTTCATGCACTCTCTTGGCAAACGTCGTCATCAGTGAAGAAAATTTTGAGTAATAAAACCATAGCCGGCCCTGGTGGCCGAGCGGTTCTAGGCACTTCAGTTTGGAACCGCGCGACCGCTACGGTCGCAGGTTCGAATCCTGCCTTGGGCATTGATGTGTGTGATGTCCTTAGGTTAGTTAGGTTTAAATAGTTCTACGTTCTAGGGGACTGATGACCTCAGTCCCATAGTGCTCAGAGCCATTTGAACCATTTGAACCATACCTCCTAATATCGTGTCGGACCTCCTTTTTGTCCAACGTAATGCAGCAGCTCGAATAGGCGTGGACTCAACAAGTTGCTAGAAGTTCCCTGCAGAAACATTGAGCCATGCTGCCTCTATAACCGTCCATAACTACAGAAGTGTTGCAGGTGCAGAATTTTGTGCTCAAACTGACCACTCGATTACGTCTCATAAATGTTCGATGGGATTCATGTCTGGTGATCTGTGAACCATTGTGGACCGATGACATGCCGCATTCTCATCCACAAAAATTACATCTTTATTTGGGAATATTGGGCCTATGAGTGACTGCAAATGGTCTCCAATTAGCCGAACGTAACCATTTCCGGACAGTGATAGGATTAGCTGAACCAGAGGACCCGATCTATTCCATGTAAACACCACCGACGCTATTCTGGAGCCACCACTAGCTTGCAAAGTGCCTTGTTGACAACTTGGGTCCACGGCTTCGTGGAGCCTGCACCACACTCGAACATTATCATCGGCGCTTACCAACTGAAACCGTCACTCATCTGACCAGGCCACAGTTTTCCAGTCGTCTAGGGTCCAATCGATATGGTCACGAACCCACGAAAGGCGCTGGAGGCGATGTGCTGTTATCAAAGGCACTCACATCGGTCGTCTGCTGCCGTAGCCCATTAACAGCAAATTTCACCTCACTATCCTAACTAACACGCTCGTCGAGCGTCCCACATTGATTATCATCGGCGCTTACCAACTGAAACCGTCACTCATCTGACCAGGCCACAGTTTTCCAGTCGTCTAGGGTCCAATCGATATGGTCACGAACCCACGAAAGGCGCTGGAGGCGATGTGCTGTTATCAAAGGCACTCACATCGGTCGTCTGCTGCCGTAGCCCATTAACAGCAAATTTCACCTCACTATCCTAACTAACACGCTCGTCGAGCGTCCCACATTGATTTTTGTGGTTATTTCACGCAGTTTTGCTTGTCTGTTAGCATTGACAAATTTACACATACGCCGCTGCTCTCGGTCGTTAAGTGAAGGCCGTCTGCCAATGCGTTGCCCGAGGTGAGGAGTAACCCGGAAATTTAGTATTCCCGGCAATCTTTTGACACTGTGCATCTCGGACTATTGAATTCCCCAACTATTTCCGAAATGGAACGTACCATACGTCTATCTCCAAGTATCATTCTGTGTTCGAAGTCAGTTAATTCCCGTCGTAGG
This sequence comes from Schistocerca serialis cubense, assembly GCF_023864345.2. Lineage (NCBI taxonomy): Eukaryota > Metazoa > Arthropoda > Insecta > Orthoptera > Acrididae > Schistocerca > Schistocerca serialis. Next base: position 62,785,258 of record NC_064640.1, read on the forward strand.
TCACAATCGTGGCGGAAACCTTTTCACATGCGTCATCTCAGTACAAATGACAGCTTCCAGAATGCACTACCCTTTTATACCTCGTGACGCGATTTAGCCCTCATCTGTATATCTGAATATTGCTGTCCCATGACTTTTCCATCTCTATGTATAGTTATAATGTGAGTAATCATTCTCTGCGGAAGATCTGCTCACCTTGCACACATTTTATGAAAGTAAAACATTTATTGATAGAAGGCAGCCTTTGAAATTGTATCTGTGTAACGATACATGTGTGGGTAATGTTATATACGAACAACGTGTATGTTAACATCCCCACAAGTTCCAAACATCCTCCATACCACACCTTGGAAAAAGCAGTATTTAGGACACACGTAAAGCTGGTTGTTTGTGGCAATACACAGGAATAGTCGGAGAAACTCTACTGAGTATTGCGAAATAAATAAAACATGGAAAGACGAAAAAACTGTACTTAGGGGACAATGTTCATCGCCCTGTCCGCCTATTTACACTACCTTTAGACGGCAACAGTCAACTGTAGTTTACGGTCGACAGCACAAACTGTCCATACTTGACCAGATGGAATAACAGTTACTTGTTCTGGAAACGTGACCAAATGGAATAGCAATTACTTATTCTGGAAACGTTCACAATACTAGGTCCAAGGTATGAATTACCATCACAAATGCAACACACCATTCTCAAAAACCTGCCTTTTTGCAGTAAAGATGCGATGTATTATTGAACACCTCAGTCGCATGTAATATATCTATGTCATATAAATAACAGAATTTTATAGACTTAATTTAATTATTGAAAGTAGTCGCTCCGTATAAAGCTGTTAAAAGTATTTATTGCAATTTCGGTTTCAACGTTTGTCATTGTCCAGCATTGCAGGATCTTAAACTCTGCTCTACAGCTCGAATCCAAATATCCTATTCCATACATCATATGAGCACGAGTCATTAGTAACTTGACGTTGTAGAGCGCAGTTTAACATACCTAAATGCTTAACAATGGCAAACTGTCGAAACTGAAATCGCAACAAATTTTTATCAGCAATATGTGGAGTTCCAAAGACATAATTAGGCAACGATTGACAGCAATGGGGAAGAAAAAACAGTAGAAGACGAATGTGTAGCGCCGCCCGCAGTGGCCGAGCGGTTCTAGACGCTTCGCTCCGGAACCGCGCTGCTGCTACTGTCGCAGGTTCGAATCCTGCCTCGGGCATGGATGTGTATGACGTCCTTAGGTTAGTTAGATTTAAATAGTTCTAAGTCTAGGGAACTGGTGACCTCAGATGTTAAGTCCCATAGTGCTTAGAGCCATTTGAACCATTCTGAATGTGTAGTTTTGAGAAATGAAACAGTGAAAGTGGAAAATGATCAAATATGTAAAAATGCAAGGTGTAGTAGTAATCCTTGGATATCACAGCAGATACTGAATTCAATTGATGACAGGAGGGAATGCAGAAATACAGCAAATGAAGCAGGCAAAAGGGAATAAAAACATCTAAAATAATGAGACTGACAGAAAGTGCAGAATGGCTAAAAAGGAATGGTTTGACGACAAATGTAAGTCTATAGAAACGTGTAAAACTTGGAGGTAGATAGATACTTCCTACATGACAATTAAAGAATGCCTTCGGAGAAAAGAGTGGTAACTGTAAGAATATCAAGACCTCAGATGGAAAAAACAAGTACTGAAGCAAAGAGGAGAGAGCTGAAATGAGGAAAAAATATATACAGAGACTATACAAGAGAAATGATCTTGAAGACAATATTATAGGAAGGGAAGAGGAAGTAGATGAAGATGAGATGAATGGAACTGCCAGAAGGATCTGACTCTGCACTGAAAGACCTAAGCCGCAACAAGGCCGGTGGAGTATACGACATTCCCTCAGAGCATCTGATATTCACGGGAGGCGCAGCCACGACATACACGTGGTGTGCAAGGTATATGAGGCAGAGGAAATGCTCTCAGACGTCAATAAGAATGTCATAATTCCAGTTCCAAAGTAAGCAGGTTGAGAAGGTGTGAACATTACGGAATTATCAGTTTAAAAAGTCGCGCTTGCAAAACACTGACACGAATGATTTACAGAACATTAGCAAAACTGGTAGACTCCGACTTCGGGTAAATCATTTCGGGTTTCGGAGAAATGTTCAAAACTCGAGAAGCAATACTGACAGTACGACTTATCTTAGAAGGCAGGTTAAAAATAGGAAAAACCTATTTTTATAGCTTTTGTAAACTTAGAGAAAGCTTTTCATAATGTTGAATAGCCGCTCTTCGCAATCCCGAAGGTAGCAGGGCCAAGATGCAGGCACGAAAGGTCATATGCAACTTATACAGAAACTTATACGGCAGTTATAAGAGCTGAAGGGCGTGAAAGAGAACAGTGGTTGAGAAGGGAATGAGACAGGGTTGTAGGCTATCCTCGACGTTATTCATTCTGTACATTGGACAAGCAATTAAGGAAACCAAAGAAAAGTTTGGAAAACAGGTTAAAGTAGAGGGAGATGAAACAAAAACTTAGAGGCTTCCCAGTAACATTGTAATTCTGTCAGAGACAGCGAAAGACTTGGAAGTGCAATTCAACGGAATGGACAATGTCTTGAAAGGAGGATATTAGATGAGACAGTGGAAGACTTGAAAGTACAATTGAACGGAGTGGACAATGTCTTGAAAGGAGGATAGTAGATGAACAGTAACAAGAACAAAGCAAAAGTAACGGAACGTAGTCGAATTAAATCAGATGAAGCAGTGGGAATTAGATTAGGAAACGAGACATTGAAAGTTGTAGGAAAGTTTTGCTGTTTGGGCAGTAAAATAACTGTTGACTGGCGAAGTAAAGAGGAAATAAAATATAGACTGGCAATGGCAACAAAAGCGTTTCTGAAGAAGAGAAATTTGTTAGCATCGAATATAAATTCATGAGTTAAGAAGTCTTTTCTGAAGGCATTTATATGGAGTGTGACCTTGTGCGAAAGTGAAACGTGGACGATAACCATTTCAGAGAAGACAAGAATACAAGCTTTTGAAATGTGATGCTAGAGAAGAATGCTGAAAACATATCACGTAACTAATGAGGAGGAACTGGATACAGTTGGGGAGAAACTAAATTTGAGTCGTAACTTGAATAAAAGAAGTGATCGCTTGATAGAACAGATTCTGAAACATCAAGGAAACGTTAATTTAGTACTGGGGTGAAGTGAGGGGATACAAACTGCAGAGGAAGACCAAAAGACCAGTAGAGTAAGCAGGTTAAATGGATGTGGGTTGCAGTAGTTATTCGGAGATGAAGAGGCTTCCACAGGATAGCGTAGCGAAGAGAGCTGCATCAAACCAGTCTTCGGACTAAAGACCTCAACAACAAGATCAAGAAATATTGTTCCACGACATCTTCACTAAACAGTATACAGTATACACACCAATCTTCGGACAAGACTACAGCAGCTAGATAAAGAAATATTGTTCCACGACATCTTAACCGAACAGTATACAGTAAGAATATATGAAGCGTGTGACACGTTCTGCTCCATTATTTTTGAAACGGAATTTCATAGGTGTACTCGTAGCTGAAAAAGTATTGGTTTTGGAAGCAGCCGTTTGAGTTGTGATGCCAGGTCCCAGCCTGACAACTGCTGATTGCAGGAATGCTTACTTGGGAATGGGGTTGCAAGCCACAAACTGGTCATCAAGAACGAAAGATAAAAACTAAGTAGAACTGTGCGTTTGGCCTTGAGCGGCTTTATTCTTATGTTTAAACTTCTCGCGGAAAGACTGCTTTGTCACATATATAAGTCGCTGTCTACCTGAAACGGATTTCTGTCTTTTACCTGTAGAAAACAAAACTAATAATTATTCGTAAGTTTCAAACGAGCACAATATGAAGTCCAATCTCACTTACTACCACAATAATACAACGCAAAATAAAATGAAATAGGTCAAGTGCGGTAAGTACGGACCGAGGGTACTATGGGCCACTAGGAGTTTCTCGTTTATGACGCAAAATAGCGGGCGCTTGCAGTGCTTGAAAGAAAGCGCAGACATCACTTCTCCATTTGGTAGAACTTAAGTTATGTAGCTGTTGAGTTTCTGCCGGAAGTAAACATCATTGTTTCTGAGTGTTGCAGCTGTTGAACGATGTAATTTTCATCATCGGTTTATCCTTTAAAAGGTGAGAAATAATAATATCATCCTAGTATTAATTTTTAATTAGTCTACTGTAGATTCTGTCGTAATAAAGAAATTCCGCTCATTCAAGTCAGCCTCTATTTCCGCCACGTTTTAATGTACAGTGTCAGTCGGGTAGTATAGGCCACACGAAAGTTGAGTGGTATGGACCACATAAAAAAATCTTTTTTGTTTGTTTTTAGAGCACGATGCCAAAGTTGAAGAAGGAACGTGCGAGTGACGGTCAAGGACAGTGTTCCGATCTACAACGAGGCATCAGTTTGAAGCGTTTTTGGAAAGCGAAATGACCGAACAGGCTGCGGCCCATCGTTAAAGCCGGCCGTTGTGCCCGAGAGGTTCTAGGCGCTTCAGTCCGGAACCGCGCTGCTTCTACGGTCGCAGGTCCGAATCCTGCCTCGAGCATGGATGTGTGTGATGTCCTTAGGTTAGTTAGGTTTAAGTAGGTCTAAGTGTAGGGGACGGATGACCTCAGATGTTAAGTCCCATGGTGCTCAGCGCCATTTGAACCATTTTGATCCCATCATTAAAATGTTCCTAGAACTACACTGTAAAGGAGGTTAAAAATCATTTTAAGGACTGAAAAGACATCTATGATACCTCAGATTGGTTATTCAGATCAATATTTGACGAAAATTGGGAAGCAATTCATGTAGCACATATGAGAGATTTAGAGTGCAGATTAATTCTGTTTAGCTGCAAATTTAAAACTGCCTCACAGATTTAACAGAGAAAGTAAATTGGCAGGTAAGATTTCTATCAAAACGTTTTGAAGACCACCCATAATTTTCTTACAGAAAAGCTCAGTCCACAAATTTAATGCGTTGAATCGGGTTCAATCGACCACAAGTTGAAAGGCTTTTGAACCAACTATTGTTTTATCATTTGGATATTTGATATATTAAGAGCTTTGTTTGTGAATCGCAAAAACATCCTTTCTCTTAAAACCTACATTTTGTTCTATGGTTCATACAACCCGACACTTTTCTTAGCATCTCGAACTATAACTCTTAAATATTCTTTTCTTGCATTTTTTGATTAGTAGTTTTGTTTTCACTATTTACACCACAACAAATGTTCAAATAAAGGTTTTATGCAGTTATACCTTATTTCAAAGCAACAAAAATTTTATACCAATTTCGGCTTAAGTGGCCCATACAATCCACTGCTCCTCTACCGGAAAGTATTTGCAAAGAGTAACGAGATAGCGAAAAAAATTGAAGTTTAAACATAACACGAAGCCGCTCAAGGCCAAACGCATAGTTCCAACTTAATTTTTATCTTTAGTTCTTGGCGACTAGTTTGCGGGTTGCAGTCCCATTCCCAAGCAGCCATTCCTGCAATCAGCCAAGCGTCAGGTTGGAACCTGGCATCACAACTCGAACGGCTGCTTCCAAACAAATACTTTTTTTCAGCTTCGAGTACACCAAAAAAATTTCCGTTCAAAAGTAATGGAGCAGATCATGTCACACGCTTCAGGTATTATTACTTTATACTGTTCGGTGAAGATGTCGTGGAACAATATTTCTTCATCTTGCTGTTGTAGTCTTCAGTCCGAAGATTGGTGTGATGCAGTTCTCCATGATACTTTATCCTGTGCAAGCCTCTTCATCTCCGAACAACTATTGCAACCATACGTGCTTCTCAGTCTGCATACTGTATTCATCTCTTGGTCTCCCTCTACGATTTTTGTTCCCAACACTTCCCTCCTATACTAAATTGGTGATCCCTTAATATATCAAAATGTGTTCTATGAACCGATCCCTTCTTCTAGTCAGATTGCGTGACATACCCATTTAATTTTCAGCCTTCTTTCGTAGCGCCACATGTCAAAAGCTTCTATTCTCTTCATGTCTAAACTGTTTTTCATCCATGTTTCACTTCTCTACATGGCTACACTCACATATACTTCCAGAAATGACTTCCTAACACTTAAAACTACATTCGATTTTACCAAATTTCGCTGAAATGACATTCGTTAATTGTTCACTTGAGACGAGATAAATATTAGGCTAATTTTTTTAAAATCGAAATAAATAAGGTACATGTAATTTTGTTAATATTACAACATTATGAAATCTATTTGTACAACAGAAGACCAATAATTTTGAAGCCGAAAACGGAAGAATACGACCTCCACCTTTGCATAGCAATACTCACACGCAATACACAACTTAGTTCTTACAGAATGCGAAAGGTATACACGCTAATTCGAATAGACACTTTATTGTAAGGTAACGAGAAGTAATACACTAGTCCCATAACCTCAGCCGTTTTTATGCAGAGCGTACCCTCTTTGTGAAGTTCACAAAGTAACTCCCTATGGATACCGGTCTGCATATTAGGATCGTTGGACACCTTGAATCACTCAGAATGGGGACCGCTATTTCAGCAACGCGTTTGTGGTAGGCCAGACCAAGAGTACCAATATCAACTGCAACACGAAGTAAAGCCACGTATGCCGGAGCACGGAGTACACTGCTTTCAGCTGGCAAACGATGTACGGGTGGCTCAGTGACGATGTTCAGTTTTGGTCATTGCTTCCCATTTTGTACTATGCAAGTTCTTGGACATCCAGCCAGAATGGCATTAGACGTTATAGGAAAGAAACACATCGAAATATAATAATAAAGATTAACGGTAAATTTTATTAAGTAACATAAGGTAACATTTAATACAAAAATTTGTTCCATATCAGTGTATATCTAGAAATGGAATTATATGTCTGCAATTGTTTCTGCCAGAAAGTAGAAAAGAATCATATTCTGCATTATTTGTTGTGTTTTCACTTATTTACACAGATATACAACAGTGTAGCAGTGTTAACAGAACTTCAGATATAAGTACTTTGGTATATTTTGCGAATAAAGACGTCTAGATCGTTTAATACTGTTTCTGTATCTACAGTATGCTGGGGTTAAACAGGTCTGCAACCTTTATGAGGTGCTACGTTGCCACGTTTATGTGTTTTGTGGCCAGTAACTTAATGCACGCGTATTTTTAAAGCAAGACTTATGTACGTGGTATGTTATCTACCTTCTAACAGATTTGGAATTTGATAAGACTTCATTGCTATGCGCAGTAACAGCTACTGTAATTTGTTCTTCAGGATGATTTGATAATGGACAAGCTATCCGAAAACAGTAATCAATAAATAAACAAAACTTCCTATGAAACTGATGACGGTTCGTCTAACAGCTGTTATAATACAGTTCCATTTATTGCGAAGTTTCGGCCACTGCCTTCATCATATTTTTAATTAAGACTAAAGTAACATGAAAATGAGAAATGTTAAGTATACATTGTCAGCTGACATTAGTAAAAAGGTATGAAACTTTAAAAATGTAGTCACGCAAAACTTAGAACACGTAAAACAAAGTTCAGTGTCAGAAGCAATGAAACCCATGCCTTATCGAAGTATCATTTGCTAACATTTCACAAAACTTTACAGAAATACAACTGTTAGGCCGAGGTGCTATTGGGGAACACGTTGCCTAAGTTATATTATAAAACGTAGTTGAAACTGGTATGATTTCAGAATCATAATCTTAGTATTTTAGATGGTAGGCCGGCCGCTGTGGTCGAGCGGTTCTAGGCGCTCCAGTCTGGAGCGACGCAGTTGCTACTGTCGCAGGTTCGAATCCTGCCTCGGGCATGGATGTGTATGATGTCCTTAGGTTAGTTAGGTTTAAGTAGTTCTAGGTCTAGGGTACTGATGACCTCAGATGTTAAGTTCAAAAAATGGCTCTGAGCACTATGGGACTTAACTTCTAAGGTCACCGAAGCACAACAATAATCATTATTTACATGTCCTTTACAATCAAACATACATCAGTTCCATAAAACTTTAGTTTTACATATATTTTGTATTAACATGCTGCCTAAAAATGGTTTTTCCTGTTATAACAACCAGTATCATCCGAGATCACAGTAGTTGAAAAGTCGTGTTAAATGAAAATATATAAAGCTATCTAGACGGCTTTTTTTCACAAAAATCCACTTGGCCACAGAATCATTTAGGGAATTTATTTCTTTGTTATTATTAATATGTATCTAGTATCTGCAGTTCCATGAAACGATGTAAATGTATTAGTGCGTTCTAAACTTCATGCAGCAAAATGGATGGATGTTACTTTATTGTACTGGTAGAAGCTGTCGACATGTGAGGGCCAAAAGTCATGTACGGTAGAGGCCAAAATTATTTCCCAAGAAGAAAGACGAACTCATTTACTATATGCTTTGGAACATGAAATATGTATAGAACAATTCCCGTTCAGTTCGCAGAAAACGTCTCGACGTTCATTCATCTGGAGGGAAAATGGTAGATGGTTGAACCTCTGGCGTAGAACAGATACCACCAAATGTGCCACACACAATAGCACATGATGGCAACAATTGCTGAATACCAATCAGCAAGCGTTCTTTGCAGAGATCATAGTCAGATGAAATTTCTCTACCACCAAATGAAAGTTAATGAGCTTATTTTCAGAAACGTATTTTTTTTAAACTGTGTGAATTTTATAGTGATAAAATGTGAGCATGTTTCAGATAGAGTGGAAATGGCTGCACTTCTGTAGGTATTTGCGAGTGGGTGTACTGCGATCCAACGTAGAGACAGTATCTGAATAGGGACGTGTGTTGCCTTAGAAACACCACTCTTTGGACTCACTTTGGCGTTCCCTCCTGTCGTTAAGACTCCAACAGTAGTTATGAAAAGTCAGCCGCGGCTAGTGAAATTGTTCTTTCTGGGGGGAAGACAGGATTCCATAATGAACTGTGACATAACTTTTCTCACGCTATGATTCAAGGAAAAAATGATTCTTGTATGTGTCAATATTTTCGTACCTTCGGACAATGTTTGCCGACGCTGCATTATGAACACACTGTATCTTCTTCCACTGGTCTATTTATCATACGTATCCATGTTTGTAACACTTTTCTCCTACTCTGTAGCAATGGTCATTTCATATAACTTGACAGCGAGTAGATGCCTAATTTCTTTAGTGTGGCTATAGTTTCTTCATAACAACTACTTCTTTATTTTAGCTCTCGGCGAATTGCCACCAGAGAGAACCCACTACGGACAATTATGTTAATATCATCAGAATATACGGTCTTTTTTTATCCTCATCAATTAAAATACGAAGGATGTCCTCTTAATTAAAAACCAATGGAGAATTGACATTTATATGAAGAACAGGACAGACTGCGGGTCTTTATGTCATTTACTGAGCCCCTCATCTTGACACAAACTTCAGGTTTTCAGTACTTCTGTTAGTCTTTGTCTATATTTTTCTTTTAGTTCTTCTTTAATATTTGTATTATCTATTCCTATTTTTTGTCTGTATCCTAGATATTTATAGGCATCTGTTTTTTCCATCGCTTCTATGCAGTCGTTGTGGTTATCCAATATGTAATCTTCTTGTTTAGTGTGTTTTCCCTTGACTATGCTATCTTTCTTACATTTGTCTGCTCCAAAAGTCATATTTATATCATTGCTGAATACTTCTGTTATCTCTAGTAATTGGTTGAGTTGTTGATTTGTTGCTGCCAGTAGTTTTAGATCATCCATGTATAGCAAATGTGTGATTTTGTGTGGGTATGTTCCAGTAATATTATATCCATAATTTGTATTATTTAGCATGTTGGATAGTGGGTTCAGAGCAAGACAGAACCAGAAAGGACATAATGAGTCTCCTTGGTATATTCCACGCTTAATCTGTATTGACTGTGATGTGATATTATCTCAATTTGTTTGGATATTAAGTGTGGTTTTCCAATTTCTCATTACAATGTTTAGGAACTGTATTAATTTAGGATCTACTTTGTATATTTCCAATATCTGTAGTAACCATGAGTGGGGTACACTATCAAAAGCTTTTTGGTAATTAATGTATGCGTAGTGTAGCGACCTTTGTTTAGTTTTAGCTTGATATGTCACCTCTGTATCTATGAACAGCTGCTCTTTACATCCTCGTGCTCCTTTGCAGCAGCCTTTTTGTTCTTCATTTATAATTTTGTACTGTGTTGTATGTGTCATTAATTTCTGTGTAATGACTAAAGTTAATATTTTGTAGATTGTTGGTAGGCATGTTATGGGGCGATATTTAGCTGGGTTTGCTGTGTCTGCTTGATCTTTAGGTTTCAGATAAGTTATTCCTTGTGTAAGTGTATCAGGGACTGTGTATGGGTCTGCAATGTAATTGTTAAATAATTTAGTTAGATGTGAATGTGTTGAGGTGAACTTCTTCAGCCAGAAATTTGCTATTTTATCATTTCCAGGGGCTTTCCAATTCTACGTTGAATTAATTGCTCGGGTGACTTCATGTTTCAAAATTATCACTTCAGGCGTTTATGGTATCATCTTGTATGTGTCTGTTTCTGCTTGTATCCACCGTGCATGTCTGCTATGTTGTACCGGGTTTGACCATATGTTGCTCCAGAAGTGTTCCATGTCTGTTATGTTTGGTGGATTGTCTATTTTAATGTGTGTGTTATCTATTGCCTGGTAAAATTTCTTTCGGTTTGTGTTGAATGTTTGGTTTTGTTTCCTTCTATTTTTACTTTTTTTGTATCTTCTAAGTCGTTTGGCCAATGCTTGTAATTTCTGCTTCTTTTCATCTAATTGCTCTATTGCTTCTTGTTGTGATATTTTACCTAACCTTTTTCGTTTTTTGTCTGATATTTCATTTCTTGTAAATTGTGTTTGTTGTCCGATGTCTTTTCTCAGTTTTTCTATTCTGATCTGTAGTCTGTGTTGCCATGCTGGTTTTGTGGGTTTCTTCTGTGTGTTGGTTGGTTCTGATCTCTGCCTAGTGTGTATATTTAGTGTAGTGAGTGCTCCTACATAAACCAGTAGTTGTAACTCTTCCATAGTTGTATTTTCATTTATTTTGTTGTGTATGATTGTGTTGATAGTTGTTATTGTTGTTTCGACTTGTGGGTTATTTGGTGGTCTATGCAAGAATGGTCTAATGTCAGTATTTGTGTCTTTGTATTCTATATATGTCAACCGAAATTTTTCTTCTATATCTAACATGTGTGTCACTTCATGTTCTATTTGTGCTTGTTCTGGTAGCTGTCTTAAGATTTCGTTTTCCTCTGATTGTTTAATTGATGCGTGTTGTTCTTTGTTTGTTTGCTCTGGGATGTTTGAGTCCATTACTGTATTTTCTTCTTCTTCTGATTGCACATTATTTCATTCCAGTATTTGTTGTACTTGTTGTTTGATGCTTTCTAATTCTGACTAGGGTATCCTGTTATTTTTGATTATTACACGAATCTGATCAGCTAGTCGTTGTTCTGTTAAAAATTTTTATTCTGGGTATCTGGTAATAAATGTTGTGTATACTTGTGATCTGTATCCAGTTGTGTTGGTTCCTAAGTTTGTTGCTTGGTAATAACAGAGCATGAGGTGTCGGTTAACTTCATCTGACCATCTCATCCGCTGCCTTTGTTTTCCTTCTAGAGTGGTTGCAGGAAGCATATCCTGCAAAACACCTCTATTTGGATTTAAATCATTTTCCGTGTGGCTAGCAGTGTCGTTACCATTGTGGACGGGCATAGGGTTCAAGCGTCGTCCCCGACCATGACAGCGCTTGTCCGAGGCTTCATTAGTTCTGTCCTGAACCAACTAATCACACTAAAAGAGGGGTTAGCCCTGTTAGTGGTTTGTTCTTTTCGACGCCTTTTACGACTGGCAGAACATGCCGGAGGCCTATTCTTTTCCCGGGCCTCCACTATTATTATTATTATTATTATTATTATTATTCGTGGTGCAAAGGACGGGAAGGTTCCTAAGTATGATGGCGCTCAGTAGAAATGTTCAAAACTGGAAGAAAAATTGTTTGCCGAATGTTTGAGGAAGAGACGTCCCCACAACTGGAACACTCTTGTAATTATTTCAGTCGTCGTAAAGAAGACGGCCTAGACAGAAACTCAACAGCCTCGTCTTCATAAAGTGCAAGATATTCACTGACATTGTCACCAATCGCAGTGAAGAAAAAATGAGTTTTAATTAGGCAAAAGAACAAGCCGACTTTGTTAATGGTAACAGTACAATGGACCATTAACAAGTAACCGACTAAGTTATAGAATGGGATAACAAGAATAAATCACGGCTTTGCGTGTAATTCATACTTTAGATTCAGTTTCAGAGAAATCTGTAGAAATGTCCCTCGAGAAACAAAACGTTGATTCAACTTACGTCAGTAAACTGAAGCATGTATACAACAGTGCTAAAGCTACCATAAACTATGCGTGGACAGTGAGATATTCTTAACTGAAAGAGGGGACAAGCACAGCAATTCCAAATCACCTAAATCAATGGTAGCAGTCCAACAGGAAGGTTTCAAATGTTTAACGAGCGAAAACAAAGAAGGAATACTTCTTCATGTACCTAAACGGCCTTCGTTTCGCTGATGATATGGTACTGGTTGCCTCTACTGGAGAAGCTCCGTTTCTAATGACCTCGATGTCGCCGGGACGTTAAACCCAACTCTTTCTTCCTTCTAGTGGATGTAAACTTCATCAACGAATGGAAGAGCTTAATATAACAAGTTTGAAAGTAGGTCCGAAAATAAGTTTTAATCATGTGCAATCATCATGTCGAAAAATAAATAGTACAAATTAACAGTGAAATCAAGGAAGCAGTTGATCTGTTTTTGCCCTTAGAGCAGTTAAAAATAAAGGTTAAATGGATAAGGAACGACACAAATAGGAGACTAGAAATGATCTGGAGCGCTCTTGGTGAGCTGAACAGGATTCCGAAAACTAAGCTTCCGATATTTCAGAGAATAAAAGTTTTCAGAGAATGAGCATGTATTACCAGTTTTTTTTTTGTAGCTGTGCGATGTGAACTTTCAGTGAGAATATCTCTCAGAAGCAGTGGGTTGGACAGTTAACACTGGAGAGAATTGCTAGGAGAGACAGGGAAACGAGCAAGTCGATCAGAGAGCAGGTTGGAGTCCAAGACATAACTGTAGCTGTAATGAAAGTGAAATGGATTTAGCATGACGTCTAGCCACGCGATAGGTTGCTAGGTGAACCAGGGCACATCTTTGCTGGATTCCAGAACATGTAAAAATGAAGAAACGACGACCAAACAGAAATGGGTGGGTGACGTTAGAGGTCATGCGAGAGTAATACAAATGTGCATCTAACACTTGATAGCGAATGGCTGATGATAATGCTGTTGATTATTATTATTATTATTATTATTGCTAATACTAATATTATTAGTGCTGTAAGATTATTTTGAATTTGCACTACAGTTTAGAGGAAAAAAGAGCGGTAAGATCCATTTGGGAGGATAGGTGGCTGGATCGTTCCACAGTTTCGAGATTCAGACCGTATAATATACTTGTCAATCTCATATACTCAAAAAATAGCACCTGATTCATATCGACGTCTGTGTCCATTTCTCAAAAGCTTTCATTCCAGAACTGTTGCTTTTCCGGAATTTCCCTGAGACCGAGATCTTGAAATCGACACTCATCGGTTCCTTTCTCTCTTTTAGTAATCAACCTTTTGGGCTGGGAGGGATGAACAAACATAAATTATGAGGCCACGAATAAAACGTGATTTTTTACAAGAAAAGTTCCTTTATTATGAGGAGACTAAATAATTGTCAATGAAGATAGCTCGTATCACTAATACTGTAGTATACTGGATGCAGGAACACAACCATTTGTAAGTATTGCAGTGAAGGGGAGTTGATATTTCGTGGACGAAGGCATTTCCTACTTATGGAATGTGTAACAGTGACTCCTTAAGCATTGTTTATCTTACAGATTGCTACATTTCATACTAATTTCTGAACGTTACTTTTTCTAATGTTGGAAATTTGGAAATTTGTGGTAAGGACTATGGGACCAAACTGGCTTACACACTAATTAATCTAACTTAACCTAACTTACGCAAGGACAACACACATCAATCTCCGAGGGAGGACTCGAACCTCCGACGGGGGGATCCGCGCGAACCGTGACAAGACGCCCAAGACCACGCGCCACCCCGCGTGGCCTTTTTTCTAAATTTTAAGAATTCATGTAGATTGATTGGTCCTTTCACGTTGGTTCCCGTAGTTCGGGCTTCATGTTGAACTGTACGTCTTCCGATAAAATTTAAGGCAAATTAGTCCAAAGGTCGGAGGAATACAAGGGCATATCGCCTGCAACAGAAATTGTGCCTAGTAAAGCATGGTGATCTTCAAAGCAACCTTTGGAGCAGGACAATTTATCATTGTCTCTTTTCTTCATGGACTAGAAGAGTTATTTGATGAAGTATAGCAGATAATATTTCCCTGCAGAAGCAAAAGTTTATCGCTCAAAACATCTTCAGTGAGCTCATTGGATTAGATCCAAAGAGATTTTTGGTTTGAGAAATTAATGATATGAATCTCAATCGTTTACAGCATAGGTGTCATACCCATCCAACAAAGATGGCTCCCCCATGGGGCAGAGAGACAGCGAAACATTTTCAAAGTCCACAAACTGGATTTAAGCCATCGCAACAGTCACTTTGCGTCCATCTAGAACGACTTTGCAGACTATGCGTGACAAGAAAGTGTCACAATTTCATTATTTTACAGATAATGTAACGTACTAATAACCTACACGTTACAGAAAATAGAACTAGTCGTATTTGTGTAGGCAGTGATTCGTGCCGTATCCTCGCGGCATGAACGCACACAATGAAGAACTAGTTTTTCTACTAGGGTTGACGCATCTACAGGGACGCAGCACGCGCCCTACACAGTGCCATACATAACTCTTACCCTTAAGCGACCGTCTAACAACGCCTCTTCAGACCTTCTTCGTCTCTTACTCTTCAGTTACCTTTTATCACGAGCTGCAGACCGCGAAATATAGAGAACACGTTTTGCTCCATTAATAGTCCTTCTCAGTTTCTCTGGTGACGGTTGGAGTTGGCAAAAATGTCTTGGTCGGATGTGAAAAATTCTTCACGAACAGTTTCAGATATTTGAGGAGCTTCGTGCGCAACTGAAAAAAGAAGAAAATATTTAATCTTTAGTTTCAGACAGTATTGCGCATAAAGTTGGCATCAAATAATGTACAGCCTCTGTGCTGGTTTTGTTAAACTAATGATACAGTGCGATGGGGGCATGAAGTACTTTTTTTTTATATCGCAAGTGAAAAGATTTTGCTATAATAGGAGTCACAGTATAACAGCGATTACTATAAAAAGAAATTCAAAAAATTATTATGTATAAAATTTTTTTATTTCCTTGCAGTTATACGGACTGAAATACTCAAATATTACCAAAGCATGGTATAAATATTGTTTACTCAGATTCATTACATAATTATCGGTCAATAATCAGCTAGTAAGATGGAGCAAAATATAAATCCAACGTGTAATACTATGAGAACGGTGCTACATTCTTGCATCGTGTTAATTACTAAACTGAATATGAAGAGTGTAAAATACAATCAGATTTATAAATTTATCGCACCTGCCCTTATTAGGACGTTTGCACCTCCTTTCTTACACCAGATCAAACGCATTTCATTGTTCTTTTTCTATGAATAGTGTCAGACTGAAAAGAAATGTCGAGGTTAGGGACTACTGATTCAGTACTAACGAACATGGTAGAAATGTTACTTACAACAATGGCTGACATATTTGTGTACTCGCTATGTTCATATGCAATGCGACAACTTTTGCGCCGGAAACCGTGGCAGTGGCAGGTAGGTGATTAATACAGGAATGACGCTGATAATAGAAAGAAAGAAGTCAGGAGAGATGAGGCAGTAGAGAGAGACAAACTAGAAAGAACAGAGAAGAAATACGAAAAATGACGGGAGAATTTTCAAGGACTGGTCAGGATTCTATTACTCTGTTAGACGGGAAGGAGACAGCTCAGTTACATAACGACAGAACTCCCTCCAATGGTTTCTCACGAACATGCAGCATAGAGGTCGACCCTACATACATGGTTGGCCAAATATATAAAACGTCACGAGAAATGCGTGCCTGAACACAAATGCAGATGCAAGCCAAGGCGCAGGTGGTGCTGTTGTATTTGACCACGAACAGCGCCTGTGTAATGTCTTCAGTACTTTGTAAGTATTAATCTTGGCCAGAACAGCGTTCTGCGTGGTGGTCGGAGCACTAAGTCAAAGTTAAGTGAATTCAAACCAGGGGAAAATTGGTGGTGCTAGTTTGGTGGGTGCCTCCGTAACCAAAGTATCTGAAGTGTTTGGTGTTTCAAGAGGTAGTATATCGATGATTCATACCGCTTACAGGGAAAGCGGAAAACATCATCCACTAAGTAACAACTCGGACGAAAGTGTGTGCTGAGTGATAGAGACAGACGGTCATTGTAGAGGATTGTGACGAAAAATAACAGGACACGGAAATGAATGTCGGAGTCGTGGACCGTGTCAGCAACTACTAACATGAACGGAGCTCCATAAACAGGGAACAGCAGGACAAGTTCTGATTCCAAAACCACACATCAATGCTGCAAATGCCCGTAACACGAAAACATGGTGACGAGGCTCTTAAACCTTGGATTATGGAGCGACGGAAGAAAGTCATTTGGTCGGATGAGTCTTGTAACACACAGTTTCCAACTTTATGCCGAGTTTTCGTCCGGCGTACGCTGTTCGAAGCCTACGACTGAGGCTGCTTGCCGCCAAGAATAAAACATGGAGGGGGTTAGGTAATGATTTGGGCAGACATGTCGTGGTATTCCATGGGCCTCTTACTCTGCAAGGTCGCGCTACTGCCAAGGGTTATGTGACCAATTTGTCTGTTCGAATTCATTCCATTGTACAATGTATGTGTTCCAAGACGACGCGCACTGCTCGTATTGTCCAGCACTGGTTTCGTGAGCGCAACGATGGGCTGTTGCACCTCTTATGGCCACCACACTCATCAGATCTCAAGATTACTGAGTTTTATGATCTGCTTTGGGTAGAAGGATGCGTGATCACTTTCCACCTCCACCATCGTTACCTGCACTTAACCACTATTTTACAGGAGAAATGGTGTTTTATTCCCTTGAGAACCATACGGGGCTTATGCTTGTCCATTCCGGGACGAGTGGAAGATGTTATGAATGCCAACGGTTTGCGTGCGTTATATTATCCATGGTAATGTGCTTTGTTTTTAGCGTTTCCATATTTTTCCAACCTCCTGTATGTAATGGAGTTTCAGGAAATATTACTATTACACATAGACATAGCGTGAGCTCCGAATAAGCAAAATAGTTAGGGTATAAGATCAAAAATCAGACGTATTAGAATTACTGAGAGAATGTAAAACGATGTGTGAAAGTGATGTCGTGTGCCTAGATACCTGAGCATAAAGGAAAGTCTTACTCAAGTGTTAATAGCTTACTCAAATTGTAAAAAAAAATTCACGATGTTGATCTACACCACAGTGGTAATGATTTGATAGGAATAGTTTCTGGAAAAGTTACCACTTCCTTGATATATAAATATATTGCTAAATTATACAATGACGTGTAAACAAGAGAAAGCTTTCTTGTGCACTTCAATCTTTCGTTCTGTCTAGTTAGGATCCAAATCGGAAATTATATGCAAATGTTTTATTGTTTATAATTATTTATTAAAATAACCTGTTATTTATTCTACTTAAAAGGCCAAGATTATTACACATCATAATGCCGAATATCTATAATCTGCAAATTATTGTAAAGCTCGCTACAGAGTCTACTTTTTATTGTAGCATACGTTAGCGTTTCTTCACGATCTATTAACGGTTGAACTAATTGAAGAATGATAGTTTAAATGCATCTGTGCTAGCTGTATTCGATTATATGCATATAGAATTCAATACAGCCCCCCTTACTTCGTCTACGTTCGAACCTATACGGTCATGTTACACCATATATTCTTATGCCATGAGTTGACTGGAAGGACGATCCAATAAATGTTAATCAGTGCCCACTACATATTTATTATTCATGGAGTACACAGATTTATTTTCATACATTAAGAGACGGCTGGCAATGTATTTCGTCAGTATTTTATTAGATATCGAAAGAAATACAGTTTTGAAACACTAATAAGTTGCTTTGTGAATAGAACGTATAAAAATTGTTTTCGTAAACAAGTTAATGGTATTGGGTTTTTTTTATTTCAATAAAAAAATGTGCAGCATTGTCTGCAAAAGTTTCTGGATGTTACTGGATGCTTTGTCGGAGATCATTTCCTCACTGACATTCCAAAAAATCTGAACTGGGAACTTTCACTATTCGTTATATACTGACAACGCCACACGTTCTTCGAGGATAGTCGAAATTACTTGTTTGTCCTTGCATCACTTTCCGTCCAAGTCAACGTGTTGTGTTCTTCCTGTCAAGAACTTCTGACTCTTCTCGTCACCCGGATTTCTTTCCCCACACAAACATAATTCATTTGCAAACACTGGCGCACTTTGAAAAACTTACAGAAGCTATATGAAAGTTTAGAAACGCTATGTCCATCTTTCCATTGTCATCAATGTCTTGTAGGACGTCGTCCACATGAAAGCGAGCTGGTATCGAATAATCATTGTTTTTGGGATTCCTCCTAGTTCCCACAGTGAAGAGCATTACAATATACATAGATTACGACGTTTGAACTTAGAATGCGCTCTACACCTCTGGTACATACAGAAATGACTGAAACAACGCAGCATACCTGCTGCATAACCTCTCTGAGATGACCGAAAAACTGGCACTTCGCTACTGCTGAAGACCGTCAGCATATAGACGGAGTATACAACAAAATAGAGTAGATAAGATATCACTGGCACAAAATTCATGGTCCTTGAATCGCAGTGACCAAATAATCTATCAGAAGTAAATGTAATTCTTTTATACATAATTACGTCGATAGAGTAAAAAAAATGTCATTTAAACACTTTAATGAACGGCTGTCAATCGTGGACTCTGTGGAAACTTGGAAGGGAAAATATTAGAAGCAACAGCAATATGGATGTGGAGGGAGTCACATAACATGCTGTACTCGAAGAAATACTAAAAGAAATTAATGAAAACGGACTTAAATTAATACTCAAAAGAAAACCAAAATAAATTACCATCTAATTCCCCCAAAATATAATAAAAACCTTATATTCTTGAAACATTGTACAGAAATGTTTGCGGTATTCGGCAGGTTTCATTCTAAGAAAGCTTACAGAGAATTGAAAAAATTGTGTGTTAAACTCAAGTATTCAAATCCAAGATGAAAGGTGCCCTTCTTGTCGGTACAGGAGCTTCTCTTAGTTGTTGAGACTATTTCTCTGTAACGTGTTATTTATACGTATTAATTCTTTAATTGTTTGTTTACATATTTTCTAATCAGTGTTCTATAGATTATGTACTGACTCATTACGTGACCAAACAGCTTTCGCTCGCATGTTCCCATGCAAACTGATGACTAAATAAGTAAATAAATAAAAAAATATATAAAGATTCCTGGGCAAAAAATCAAGTAACTAACCTTCAAGGAGAGATCAGTGGAATGTCTTGCCATTTAACGGCCGGTTGGTAGAGGTGAAAAAATGAGACGGTTGGTAGCAACGGAAGTGTGTTGCCTTTTATGAATGATGACGAACGAATCCTTCATGATTCCAGAAAGTACATACAATGAAGGCATTCACGACCGGGCGTCATAAATCTTCCGTGTTATATGGACGTGGTCCATGAAACTTTTTCGTTCCTGATGTTTCGTCCATAGTGCGTAGGACACCCTCAGAGGTGCCCTTGATTCTGTTGAGTCTTGCCGATTGAAAGATCGGGAGTAGGAGAACGACATAAATACTGTGAAAATGGGTCGTGGTAATAGAATACACGTGATCTTCAGCGATAATTACTGTCGGAGATAAAACTTAACTATCGAAATTTTCGTGTGAAGAAGATAAAACGTTTAAAATTTTCTTTTTGTGCGGGTTCACAGCCTTAACATGTTTTGAGAATGAAAACATGGTTCAGATAAACTGCGTGGTTGTTTTATTATCAACGCCATTGGCCTATTTCGACCTTGGTCCTTTTCAAGCACGTATCCTAAGCTCACAACTTCATTTTAAATCATAATATATCGCTGATAAGGACATAACCATGTACAGTAGCATATTGGTTTTGTGCCACATACGCACAGAAGTAAGATGTATTCTTGTCCACATGTATCAGCGACATATTATCATATAAAATGAAGCTGGAAGCTTAAGACACATGCTTAAAAGTGACCAAAGGTTCAAAGTGGCCAGTTGCAAAGGTAATAATAAATAATACAGTCTGTCCGGACAATATTTTCATTCTCAAGATAAAATTTGTCTATCGGTTCTATAGAGTCACTGTCCATGTAGCACTAAATTTCATTCCTTCTTTTCTCTTAAACTTATCCCCACGTTTCCATTTTCCGATGGCTTCTTTATATAGCCATGGATAATAGTTTGTCACTGTAGAAAAGATTTTGTGTTAGGATAATTTCATGTCTTTATTTCCTGACTAAAGAGCACTCTCTGCTGCTACAGATATTTTTTTTATTTTCCCTCCTCGACAAAGACTTTTACGTTCATTCAGTAGTATATTTACGCTTCTCTTGGTAGTTCCAATGCAGACCTTGCCACACGTACACGGAATTTTATATATCCCTTACGCCGACAAAGGAGGGCGTTTGTCCTTTACAGATCGGAGGGTGTGACACATTTTCTTTATTTGTCTAAAAACCGACTTGATGTTATATTTTTGTAAAATCTGCGCGATTTGATCAGTTACATTTTTAATGAAAGAGAGAAACTGAGTACTTACAGAGTTGTGTTTCATCCTTGTCCATAAGCCTACTATTATTTGGACGTAGAAATGTATTTACTTCTTTTCCTCATTTTTGTTCGAAAGTCTGATTCAGAGGTTTTCATTCGGCACCCAGGTGTCCTCTCAGCGCGTCGGATGCAGCTCTGGATGAAACTTTAAGGACGAAAGAGTTTCATGGATGAGGTCCTGAAAGCACATTTTTCCATACTATTTTTCTTTCCTACTAACTTAGCGTTGCCTTTTTAAGTGCTTGCTACTACTGTACTTAATCATCGTGTTATTACGAGTTAATTAAGAAACATGTTAATGTATTTAATGTGGAAAGAAACTATGTGACTTGACTGAGTTGGTGCAAATGGGACAAGTATAAGTTTTTTGCACGAGTAAAGCGAAGTTAATTCTGCGCCTGCGTAGCTAAATGAGGAACGGCGAAGTGATTGTAGCAGCGAGGATCGAGGGCTGTGTGGTCAGTGGTCTGAGTGCCGGAGGCGGCATCGCAGTAAATAAACCGCAAATACGGATACGGGCGCGCAGGAAGCCGGCCAATGGCAGGCCGCGCGCTCTGCCTGCCTCCGTCCTCACTCCACACACTCTCGCTTTTCATGAATACATTTACTGTCCAAACCCCACGGGTAATTTTTCTCGGGATTAGATATACAAAGTGTTTCTAGATGAAACTGACGCTTAACCGGCCTTTGGTCAAGGACACCCATACAGATGGGTATGGAGTATTTTTAATATTTTCGGAGACGAATGGCGACGTTTAAGCCGCCATAAAAATGTCCCACTTAAGATCCTGTTAAAAACATGTGTAATAACGATTTTTAAATTATATTCTTGAAAGAAAAGCACCTAACGACACTATCTTTCTCCTTTCCCTGACAGAAATTTGGGGGTGGGGGGCCGGGGGAGGGCGGGCACTCTCCTTCTCATCTGGTATGGTCACCCTTGCGATTAATGAAATGGAAGATAAGAAATCGCGGATATTTTTAGAATTTGTCATGCGTGGTCTGGATGGATTTGTCTTGACCATAAAGAGCTTAGACGAGGAGATAATGGCGGTTGGGAAGGTGATATCCGCGACATTGCGCTTGTATTTGTACTAGGGATAACATGTAAATTTTTACTATCAATGGAAAAAAATAAAGTTACGTAATTAATTTTTTTTGTTTTGTTTGCACATACTGTCTGCAGCCCTGGTCTATACTGAAATCGCTGCTCTAAAGTACTCCGGGAAAGGAGCCAAAATTTAGAGGTGCAGCCCATTGGTACGGTGGAGTACTGTGCGGTACGTGGTTGTGTGCATTTCATCGGTAACAACATTGCAACAATATATGCCCGGTTGGTAATATAGTAATACAGTGATCATGTGGCGGAAACGCTTCCAGTGTTATCAAACAAGTCTGAACTACGAAGAACTAAGTGGCAAACAATATATCTGTGGAGACTAGGGAACAGCAGGAGAAGTGATGCTCGAAGATCTGTGTATCACAATCGAAGCGATAGTAGAAAAATGTACAAAACAGTGATGGATTGTTTTACAGCATCTTGCACGACATTTTGAACATAACACAGGCCTCCGCTCCTCTCCCATTCAAATAACGGCTATGTCACAACTCTGTCAGTCCGATTCCGAAGACTTCTTTAGTCATCTAACCACCACGGACGATTGCTAGGGGTATCGCTATGATGCCGACGCAAAGGAACAAACTGAGCCGTGGAATATGTGTATTCACCAATGCGGTGAAACAACTATCATAGGTCAAGGCGATTCTGAGTAAATTTTGGGACAGCCACGATATGGTTTTAAAAGATTATGTTCAGTATCGTGTCGAGTTTATGGGAGGCTGTTAAGACGAAACGTCGCGGAAAGCTGTTTTTGCAACACGACAACTCCCCGCTCGTTCTGCACGTTACAGAATCATCATGCCGCTTGTTTGGGACGCCAAATTTTACCTCACCCCATATATTGTCCTTACAAGGCACCCATCGAGTTCTTCCTCTTCTCTTGGAAGAAGACGAAAATTGCTTCACATGGAAATCCAGAGTAACGCCGAGGTGATTCTCTAGTGGAACGTCTCGTGAACAGCCAAAATGCAAACATCTACAACCGACGTCTCCGGCAGGTCATCTGTGCTTGGAAAAATGTGTCGCGTTGATGGACAAACACATAGAGAAATACAAGATTTCATGGTCGCAACTTGACTTTTTAGAGGTGATAATTACAACTTAATTATTGCCCCTCGTACACAGCATTAGAAAATTTTTTGGCAAAAATTGCATAGATGGTTAGAGGGGCCTAAAATGAGGTCTTTGAGGTAAGGAAAAAGTTGTTCTCTGTTCACAACGTCTTGTTAAAAGCCACAACTGTGTGACACCTAAAGCTATTACGGAATATACTCACGCTCCCGTGGCAGAAAATTTTCATCTGCCTGGCCAGTTGAGTAATTCCATTCTTCGCTTTTCACATTAGCCCATCCAGAAACAGAACGTACCATGACCTTACGAAATAGTTAGTGTACCTCTATTCGTCAGTAAATCATCATGAATACACCTGTTAACTATCTTAAGTCGCTGTGTGTCGTAATTTTGGGCCCAGTGTGTAGCAGAGTCCAAAAGTAATAACCACGTTCTAAAATTTTCGCAGTAAGATCCTGTTTTTAAAAGACTGAAAAGTGCGAAAAAGTAATTGAAATATTGTTGAAACTAAGCATTTCGAAATCTCTTTCAGAAACTCGATTATGTGCCTACCTTGTATTGTTGCTGTGGTCTTCCGGTCCGAAGACTGGTTTGATGCAGCTATCCTTGCTACTCTATCCTGAGCGAACCTATCCATCTCCGAATAATAACTACAATCTACATCTTTCTGAATCTGCTTATTGTATTCATCTCTTGGTCTTCCCCTACAATTTTTACCCCCACACTATCCTCAAATACTGAACTGGTGATCCCTTGATGTCTCACAATGTGTCCTACCAGCCGATACCTTCTTTTGGTCAAGTTGTGTCACAAATTCCTTGTCTCCCTAGTTGTATTTAGTACTTTCTCATTAGTTACGTGATCTAGATATCCAATTATCAGAATTCTTCTGTAGCGCCATATTTCGAAGGCTTCTATTATCTTCGTATCGGCACTGTCTACCGTCAATGTTTCGCTTCTATACATGGCTACACTCCAGAGTGTAGTAAAAATTCCTAACACTTAAATCTGCATTTGATGTAAACAGATTTCTCTTCTTCAGAAACGTTTTTCTTGCTATTGCCAGACTACATTTTATATCCTCTCTACTTCGACCATTATCAGTTATTTTGCTGCCTAAACAGCAATACTCATCTGCTACTTTAGGCGCCTCATTTCCTAATCTTATTCCCTTAACATCATCTGATTTAATTCGACTACATTCCATTATCCTTATTTTGCTTTTGTTGATGTTCATCTTTTATCCTTCTTCCAAAACACTGTCCATTCCGTTCAACTGCTCTTCCAAGCCCATTGATATCTCTGACAGAATCGCAATGTCACTGGCAAACCTCAAATATTTTATATCTTCTCCCTCGACTTTAATTCCTATTCCAAATTTTTCAGTTACCTGCCCCTCGACTCTTATTCCTGCAGTCTGATTTCTGTGCAAGTTGCAAATAGCCTTTCGCTCCCTGTATTTTACCCCTGCCACCTTCAGAATTTCAAAGACAGTCTTCCAGTCAACATTGTCTAAAGCTGTCTCTAAGTCTACAAATGCTATGAGCATGAGTTTCCCTTTCCTTGACCTACCTTCTAAGATAATTCATAGGGTCAGTGTTTTCTCGTGTATTCCTACATTGCTCTGGAATCCAAACTAATCTTTCGCGAGGTGTGCTTCCACGAGTTTTTCCATTGTTCTGTAAAGATTACGTGTCAGTATCTTGCAACTGTGACTTATTAAACTGATTTTCACACCTGTCAACTAGTGCTTTCTTTGGAATTGGAATTACCACATTCCTCTTGAAGTCTAAGGGTATTTCGCCTGGCTCATAAATCTTGCTATCAGTATTTCTGACTGAGGGAATGTCGTTTACTCCCGGGGCTTTGTTTTGACTTAAATCTTTCAGAGCTTTGACAAATTCTTCTAGCAGTCTCATATCTCCCATCACACCTTCATCTACGTCCACTTCCCTTTCTATAATATTGCTTTCAAGTTCTTCTCTCTTGTACAGCCCCTCAACATGTTCTTTTCACCTTTTAGCCTTATCTTCATGCATCGGATTGGTTTTCCATCTGAGCTCTTGGTATTCATACAGATACTTCTCTTTTCCCCAAAGGCCCCTTTAATTTTCCTGTAGGCGGTATCTATCTTTCTTTAGTGAAATATGGTTTTAAATCCTTACATTTGTTCTTTAGCCATTCCTGCTTAGCAATTTTGCACTTTCGGTCAATCTCAATTTTACACGTTAGCATTCACTTTCGCCTGCTTCATTTGCAGCATTTTTAAATCTTCTCCTTTCATCAGTTAAATTCAATATCTCGTGTGTTACCCAAGTATTCCTACTGGACCTTGCCTTTTTTCCTATTTGATCCTCAGCTGCCTTCACTATTTTATCTCTTAAAACTACCAATTCGTCTTCTACTGTATTTCTATCTCCGATTCTGGTCAACCGTTTCCTGATGCTCCCTCCGGAGCTCTCAAGAACCGCTAGTTCTTTCATCTTATCGACGTTCCGTGTTCTTAATCTGCTAGCTTTTTCCAATTTCTTCAGGTTTTGTCTACAGTTCATAACCAATAAATTGTGGTCAGAGTCCACATCTGCCCTTGGAAACGTCTTAAAAATCAAATTCTGGTTCCGAAATCTCTGTCTAACCATTATAGAATCAATCTGATATCTTCCGGTGTCTCCAGTTCTCTTCCAAGTATACAACCTTCTTTCATGGCTCCTAAACCAAGTGCTAACAATGCTTAAATTGTGCTATGTGCAAAATTCTGCCAGTCAGCATTCACTTTCATTCCTTTCTCCCAGTCCATATTAACCTACTATTTTTCCTTCTCTTCCTTTTCCTACTATTGAAATACGGTCCCAAATCACAATTAAATTTTCGTCTTTTTTTTAACTTTGTTAATAATTTATTTTACCTCGTCATACATATCTTCAATCTCTTCATCATTTGCGGAGCTAGTTGGCATCTAAACTTATACTAGTGTGGTAGGCGTGGGATTTGTGTCTATCTTCGCTACGATATTGCGTTCACTATACCGCTCATAGTAGCTTACCCGAATTCCTATTTCCTTATTCATTAGTAAACCCACTCCAGCGTTACCCTTATTTGACTCTGTGTTTATCATGCTGTATTCAGCTGACCAGAAGTCCTGTTCTTCCTGCCACCGAACTTCACTAATTCCCACTATATCCAACTTCAAACTATCCATTTCCCTTTTTAAATTTTCTAACCTACATGCCCGATTAAAGGAGCTAACAATCCACCCTCCTATCCGTAGTATACCTGTTTTGTTTCTCGATGACGAATTCCTCCTGAGTAGTCTCCGCCCAGATATCCGAATGGGGGACTATATTACCTCCGGAATATTTTACCGAAGAGGATGCCATCATCATTTAACCATACAGTAGAGTTGGATGTCCTCGGGAAAAATTACGGCTGTAGTTTCCCCTTTCCCTCATCAGTTCGCAGTACCAGCCCAGCAAGGCCGTTTTGGTTTGTATTACAAGCCATGCCATTCAATCATCCACACTGTTGCCCCTACAATTACTGAAAAGGCTGCTGCCCCGCTTCAGGAACCACACGTGCTT
Organism: Schistocerca serialis cubense; assembly: GCF_023864345.2. Taxonomy (NCBI): domain Eukaryota; kingdom Metazoa; phylum Arthropoda; class Insecta; order Orthoptera; family Acrididae; genus Schistocerca; species Schistocerca serialis. The sequence goes on from NC_064640.1 coordinate 62,812,024, forward strand.
GCAAGCCACTCCACCGACGGCAAGGTCCATGGTTCATGGGGCGATGCGTACCTTAAGTACGCTAGTTCATTATTTATAACATTCAGAAACAAGGAGGGAAATGCACTGTATTACCGAGTGAAAGAAGGCATATAGTGATTCTTCCAGGCTGAAATATAAATTCTAAAAAATTTGCTTTGAAACCGGAGATATCCACGTCAAAATAATTCGTGCTGCAGAACAGTCGAGGAGCTAATGTGCTGGTTTGCTACGAAGCTCACTTCTATCTATTTAAAAGTAACTTCTTGCTACTCTGTGAGTAGAGTGTTTTAGTTGAAGAAACGCGTTTTGGCCTCAAACATTACTTCAGTTCAAGAACGTTGTTAAAAAAAAGTATAATTAAGACTATTTTGAGCTTCAGTTCGTCTATACCATGAATCAACAAGAGGCGACTATCATGTGCTTCTTAGACTTCAGTGAAGTGTTTGCCACTGTCGACATTGATATTTTACTTGCCAAACTTAGCAGCCTAAATTTCCTTTCCCCAGAATTCGCTACACCAGAAAACGTCTATTTCGTACACATATAAACTCTTTTTATATCTGCCCCTGTCATTATTGTCACTATTAACATATTCGTTACTAGCATTATTACTATTATCATTATTAGTAGCAGTAGCAGCAGTAGTAGAAGTACTGCCAGTATTAACTTCATTAGTTTGTGGTCAGTATTATTTACTCACATTGCCACGATAGACACTCAAATCATTTTAATACTATTTGTCATTCTAAAATTGTTATTTCTTAGGTAACTATGATGTAAAAAAGGTACTGCATGTGTAAAACCCTGGTCCGACGTAAGAGAGGGTTTGATGGCCCTAGTAAGGTCAGGTTAAATAAATAAATGTACGATTGGAGTTACTAGCTAAAAGCAACAGTTGAATTCTGTTCAGGATACGGAACGCGGTTTTTTTATTTGTCGTTAACAAAGATGGTTGGATACGCATATTTTTTACAGCATTATATCGGATTAAGAAGAACAGAGCACGCTGTGAAGATCCAACAAACTCTCTGAAAATTACACATATAAATCAGCGAGCAGGTCTTGAGCCACAGAGACGGATTGTCACACTAGAGACGTAACTAACGTGAAATTATATACTGAATCAAAAATTGAAGACGACTTTCCGTAGCGGACTTTCTATCTTGCATCAGCGTCGTATCACGTTTCACTGTGGCAAAAGTACGAATAGGTTACCTTGACAAGGAGAAATACTCCCTCTATTAGCACCAGTGAACAGTAACGGCAGTCATCTTTGAACAAACCTGCCATACGGAAGTCTAAATAACTGAAGATATTTATCAGATTCATTGCGTCACACAACAAGCACAGAGTTGTACCGTTAGATAATCAATGAGACTCCTACCTATTTTAACGCGATTTTGGTCCACCGTCGTCGGATTCCAAGTTACATCTCGTCTCTACGGTGCCTCGAAACATTTTTTTAATTTAGTTTGCGTTGAAAATAAGCCCAAATAAATATTTGATCATCAGATCATTTACGTGACGTTATAAAGAACATTGTAAGACGTGTAACGCTCAACGTCACCTTGTCCGTATCGCCGCAACGCGGCAGTAGTCAGAAGTGATTTGTTATGCCATTCAGTATCCATCCTCGAACTGCAATGTGCCAGGCCAATTCTAGGTCACCTTACCTACAGCACAGAAGAAAAGTACACAATATTTTTTATGTAATGCAAAGCAACAGTCTTCTAATGATTTGCATCCGCCTTCGATTCATGTAGACAGACACTTAGTTAGCAGAACATGGTAGAAAGACTACCTTCAAAACGAAAGATTTGATGTCAGATCGTAATATAGCTGCATTTTGCCTTACTGTGAATAACGATCAAAAACGTTTTTAAAATTTAGCTGTTCATTTCGAAATCAAATCTCATGCTTTAGCAAAAGTTGTGTGAAACTGGCACCAGTTATATACAAATGCAGTGTAAGGCTCTTGAAAAGTGTGTCAAAACGACATGAAATAAAGAAATCGTGAACCAGGAATTACATACAGTAACATTACAAAATTTGAACGGTCGGATGTAACGTCATATGCACTCCGAGACGATTTGAAAGTGCGTGACACACCAAAATAAAATTTAAGCTGTCTGAAGAGCATGAAATGCTGGGACCCTACCATGGTTTCAAAATATCCAATCTTCTACAAATGTGGCTATCTGTTGCGATTCTCATGGAACTAATATTACAGTCACAGATTTCCTCATTCTATGGTGGACAAGATTTTAAAAAAACTAAGTTTTCCGTCGACGATGGGACGTATGTGCAAATGTCTCTGCAGTGATGATCACAATATTGTTGATGGCCTAGGAGATCGCAACTTTAAAATCGTAGCCAACAGCAATGGTCTTACCCGTTTATCGCCACCTGGCTTCACACAAATGCTCCAACTGCAGCAGACATTAACCCACGTTTTTGCAATACAGTAACATTCACTGAAAAATCATACTTCAAATCCCAGGGCACGGAAAATAAGAATGCCTTTCATATTAGCTGTCCTCAGTCTAACACAAAACAGAAGTACTCAAATTTATGTTTTTACTGACTGATATCCACTACAGTATCTGAATGATGGTGTAGTATTTGAGACCTATATCAGGCTGCTGGAACAGGAGGCAACGAACGCGTAGAAAGAAGGACGATGCGGAAGTTTATAGAATTGCTTCACTGGCGACAGAGTGTAATAGAAATGTTGGAAACCTCATCTAAGAGAAACTCGAAGAAATGCATAGAATCTGCAGAGAATACTTCAAAGCACACCTTGCGGGTCAGAAACTACGAATACTCTTCACTTCCTTGGGTTTGTATCCCGTGGAGCCGGTGCTGACAAAATCAAACACATAGGTGGACAAGCAGTCATTCTTCCACGCACCATCCGTGAATGGGACGACAGGAGATGTGAATAAGGTTGTGGTTTACAATAACAAGTATCCTCAACCAAGCACTTACACGAGATTCGCAAAACATACAGTTAGGCGTATATGTAGATGCAGAAACTAGCGGTAAAAAGTGACATTTCTGTAGCAGTATTGCATTCAGATTATTCGCAATTTGTGCTGACCAGTAACTAAAATAAATTTAATCTAAATGAAAACGGTATATTAATCTTAATGGGGGAAAATGATTTCGTCTTCGTTTGACCACGTATAGTGTTCTTTCCAAGTGAAAACATCTGAGGATGAAGAAGAATAATTTCCAGGACGTTACCTGGGTAAACGCCCTGTGCAGGGTAAGTTTATTACAATAACCATTACTAAAAAGAGAAATTTACTCTGACTTACTCTGCGATGCTATGTATTTCTAGTGCACTGGATCGACGTGTAATGAATACTACTTAGTCAGATATTTTACAAAAGACTGCTGAGGTCGTAAATGTGGATACGGTAGTACGCCATCCAGTTTTATTCAAATAATGGAGCTTCAACCTCGGAAAGATCACAAAAGAAATATTGGGTGATTCGAAAGTTATGCCCCATAGGACAAACAGGGTGAACCAGAACTCCATTAACAAACTTTCAGAGGTAGTAGTATGGACCAAAAAAAAGAACACTTCATCTTTGATACTGTGAAACAGATCTCCTTTACTGCAAGCTCTTTCCTATTGTGAAACACATCTCATCTACTGAATAAGTGCCCATAGCTCCTAAGGTATGCATTTTAGATCTCATGTTTCCAGACCTTTTTTTCTTGTTTTTATCCATACTACTATCTCTGAAATCTTGTCGGTAGAGTTCTGCTTCATCACTTTTGTCCTATTGGACATAACTCTTGAATCACCCTGTATATGAGTCTCATCGCGTTCTGTAAATGCTACTGACAATTGCTACGTTGTTAGGTGATTAGGTATTGCTCAAGGTACTAAGTGATAGAAGGTATCATCTTCAGACTGTACGACGCTCAGAGGGAGAATAATTATTATGTATCATCAATGACAAACTTCTGAAGTGTAAAGCTCAGAACTTCTGCATTCGTTTCACTATTATGCAGTTCGCAGACGCTCTTTTTCAAAACGTGAGGGTTCAAAACAACATAAGATGTATGAGAAAAAGGATGCGATAGTTGTACCAGAGACGGAAATGAAAGAGTCCGACTTCGGCTTAAAAGAGGTCAATGGCAATTAAACCTCCTGGCTATGTAAAAATTCTTCAGCGGTTACAGAGACATGAAACAGTCCAAAATATTTTCTCGTATATGGTCCAATCAACAGATATTGGTTAAAGATCGTCCTCGAACTTCATTACAGGGAAGGGAAGGCAGAAATTCTAAATTTTATACTTCAAAATTGTGTCACTCATGAAACCTAATACGGCTTGCCTTTCTGAGTGTCGCAAAGTTTGAAGTGATATGTGTAGAAATATCTGTCTGTAAAACTGTAAAATAACTAAAATCTCTAGATAAAAGTGGTTCACCGATTCTCCACGGGTATCCTGTTGCATTCATTGGAAGCTACTAGCAAAAAACAATATCGTGCTAATTATTAGAACTGATATTTTTGCCGCAATGGAGTCCAAAGCCAGTCCCAATAATACGCCATACTGGCTATCGATACTATGATTAAAATATCCTTTTACTTTGTATTTTTCACAATCTGCAGTTTCGTCTTTGTTTCCCTTTTCAAATGTGTACTATAACCTCTTAAACCGATAAATGTGGGTTAAAGGCCAAGTAACTGCCGTTTCGACGGTCTGTTCGTCGGCTGCACACAGCTAGGCAGAAGAAACATCTAATTCGGCCGCCGTGAGCCTCTGCTACATAGGGGTAGGGCTCGCCAGAAACCGCAGGTGACGGTACACATGCCACCTGAGGCCGTCTGCAGTAGAGATTGGTCCTCGCGTCTTTGTGAGCTGCCTCACTCAGACGGTCCTCAGCCGCGGCCAACAGATTCGGCTCATATTTGGCAGGTCGCTCGAGTACAACCTAAAATGAAACACACTTACGATATTTTGGTTCAATAGCTTCTTGTTTTTGAGAAAACCATCCCAAAAGTTCATGCTATGCAATCGCCTGAGAACTGACGGGATCGATAGACAATAGAAAACTGAGTATTTTTCATCATCATCTAGTGGTCCCTAAACGCTACGCAAAGAAAGCACCGTTGGTGTAGCGACCGAGGCATCTGGCTCGGGTGCAGAGTACCTGTGTTGGATTCCCAAATGTTTTCTGCATTTTTTTCTATTGTTACTTATTTTCGTAACAAAATTGTTAAGAATGGGATGATTTATGGGGCAAGTAATCAGTACGGAATAATAGCAAAGTATGAAAATAAATTTCTCACACAACTTGCATTAGTAAAGAAGAACTGTTAGACTGGTCGCCTTACAAAGGTACTTTCATTCAATACATTATACGTCCTCACTTCCTTCAAACAACTAGTGAATGGTACTTGTTACATACACATTCGAAACAAATACAGTCATGACAGCAATGGTATTTAATGAATGCTGTGTTTGCAGAACTACAGCGTTCCATCGGAAGATTCGGCGGAAAACAGACTTGATGTACATTTAAAAATATTCCGTTTTTGGGGAATTGCCTGAAAAATGGATGCTGAAAGATGATCATGAATTATTCTATGGACTGGTATCAGATACGCGTGGTTCTGCAATTTCTGCTTGGTTTCTAAAAAAAAAAATTGGAATTCTGAACCTTCGAAATAAAGTTTTTAACTTGGCGATGCAAATAAACGTGACACGCTGTCACACAGGTGTGCAGCTCGGCGGTATTACTTTTACTGTGCCGGCGGAGGTTCGAATCCTCCCTCGGGCATGGGTGTGTGTGTTTGTCCTTGGGATAATTTAGGTTTAGTAGTGTGTAAGCATACGGACTGATGACCTTAGCAGTTAAGTCCCATAAGATTTCACACACATTTAAAAGCCGGCTGGCGTGGCCGAGTGGTTCTAGGCGCTACGGTCTGGAACCGCGCCACCGCTACGGTCGCATGTTTGAATCCTACTTCGGGCATGGATGTGTGTGATGTCCTTAGGTTAGTTAGGTTTAAGTAGTTCTAAGTTCTAGGGGACTGATGACCACAGAAATTAAGTCGCATAGTGCTCAGAGCCTTTTTTTTTTTTTTTTTACCGTGTAGGTCTGTTGTTCCTCGTCACCTATAAACATGCTATAGTGCATGAGGATATTAGTCAACTCCAGGGATACAATATCAGACAAAACTTGCTCTGAGCAAGATATGTTTTGTAAATTAAATTTGTCAAGTTTCCGGATTTGCGGCAAGTGACGTAAACGTTCTTTAACCAGTCAGTTGAACAATTGACCTCTTCTATAACCCGACGACTAATTTTCCAGACGCTGTGATGGAATATTGCTCCGTGTACGAATTCGTTATTTTATTTGTACTACCGACCAGGACAAGAGTTTGAATTCTGCGTTATGTAATAACGTGCGTCGAATTTTCGTCAGATACTCGTGTCCTGTTTGTTCGGCGCTGATAACGTAATCACGACTAAAACCGGCAATATGTGGTGCTCTCTGCGTTCTGAAAAGTGCTACCAATTTCTGTGTATCTTCGACATTTTCCGTCTTCTCGTGTGAGACGTATTTCGTTTGGTGTCGTTGACGGATCTTTTGGATGCCTTGTTATTATTTCTTATTGATTTACTTGCCATATTAACCCTCATATTCCTACCGGTTTCGATACAGAAAAAATACACTTGGGAACCGATTGCAGGTTCTCCGCTTCCCACCGAAACGCCTTGGTCGCTACACAAGTTTTTTCTTCCATTGAATATCGTTTTCCCTCTGGAAACATTCGCGGTACTCGTAAAAGTTTCTTTCTACGATTTCTAGGCAGACAAGTGTTTTCAGATCCCTTAAGTGATGATGAAAAATACAAAGTTTTCTATTATCTATCGATCCCGACAGTTCTGTGTGAACTTCGCGTTGTGAAATTTAGGGGCAATTTTCTAAAAAAAAATCCGTACGGCTTTGAGCCAAAAGTGTGTTAGAGTGTTTCATTTTAGGTTGCACATAAGCGACCTGCCAAATACGAGCCGAATCATTTGTTCGTGTCTGAGGACTTCCTCTGGTCAGGTTATCTTCAGCATATCATCACACTACCCTCCGATCACACCGCGCGTTGGCATGACAATGCAGCGCCTTATTACGAACATAGTACGAAGCCAGTGAGACTTTACAAACCTAGTTCGACACCACTGCTACTTCGACTGGTACTGGCCATTTTAAATAAATATTAGTAGAACAGAGTAAGAGATAACAGAGAAACGGCTGCATACAAAATTACGTACACTTTATATAAAAATTTTCTAAATAAATACATTTGTGAATGACTTGAGGAAATGAGATAACCAACTCCAGGTGTAAAAGTTTTTTAGAAACTATTGACCATTGTTTCAACAATTGTACCATTGTCTTCTTCAGAAGTACGGGGACCTTTTGAGGAAATTTTCTATACAGCATGGTTAAAAAGAATTATCAAGGTCTAAATGATGTACAAAACCACTGGATAAAAATATAATAAATAAAAATTACTTGCACGTAAAAGCACATATCGGGACGACAGATTTCAGAGCAACGGTCATGCAAGTAACATGATATGGGACCATCAATGAAACCAAAGAAAACCCATTGAAAACATTCCCATTGGAGCTGGGATAAGCGTAAAAGTCTTCACATTAAGATGTATATGGAATGAAAATGAAGTAAAACGGTCGGTACGTACTGGTGTCATGCGGCGACTGACAAAGTTGCGGATGTACACGAAATAGGAAATACGAAAAATGTTTATTTAACCTTCAGTGGCAAAATATATGTACAGCTATACTGCATAGCGATTGGTAGCCGTCTGGCTGAATTCTTTGCTGACATTTTCATAAATTCTCTTGAAAATTCATATTTCAGTTCCAGTTCAGAATAGCTAACTAAAATAAAATTTATGCTTGCTATGTCGACTGCATACTCTTTGTCTTCGATGGGAACGACCATGAACTAGATTTGTTGATTAGCACTTTACATATGTAATATGAGGAAATTTGTTTCACACAAGGAGTAGAAAACGAAAGTGACAAGCTTAATTTTCTTGATCTCACGACCTCAGTGGTAGATAATAACTTCAGTTTTAATATTTTCCGCAAGCCTACCTACTGGTGAAATATTATTCCAGTTGATTCTGCCGCTATACATACATACAAGGTTGCATTATTTAATTCCGCTATTGACGGCGCCTTATCAACACCCCTTTACCCGATTAATTTACGGAGTAAATTGCTGTTGTAAAATCTATTGCAGTTAGCAACAGATATGGCCGAAATTCAGTTACACAGAGAAAAACACCCGCGGTCAACAAAGCGGAAAGTAGTAAGTGAATTTCCATTTCCTTCCTAGGAAATGTATCTTACAGGATAAACCTTTATTAGTGAATGAATACAAATACAATGTAACCTTCTTCACTGACAACAGCTGAAATAAAAACCTTGTGCGTGCAATTAAGAATGCCAGTGATCCCTTTTCTAATACGAATGTTTATAAAATGATTTTTAATATCTGCCTCTGTTACTATATAGCTGAAACTGGCAGGGCGACCAAAGTATGGTATAACGAACATTTACTAGGAAAGAAGGTTGGTAATGTGCACCACTCCACGTTTGCTGAACATTTACTCACTACTTATCATTCCCCCAAAGATCTGTGTGAAACCGTAATTTTCTATAAGGAGATTAAATGGCGGCTATTAGACTTAAGTGAATAGCTAGAAAAATTTCTAAACACACACCCAAGAGGTGTGGTAACATATTAAATAATCAGCTACAACTTGCGAGTTGACAGTTTCCGGAATGTTTTTAGCCGGTGCTTCAGACCGATTAATGTAGTTACAGCTGTCGTTCATTCTCACTATAATTTCTACTTTCATGTAAAATATTTTATCTCTTTCTATTTATCCTCCTTTTTACTGTTATAATTCATTTTTAAAGTTTCACCTCCTTTTTCCCATCTCCCATTTCTCCACATTTTTCTTCCTAGGAATTTTCTCAGTCATTTTTAGATATAACGAGGCTACTGATAGTTTACGCTTTATCTGTTTGCCATGGGCACGTGTTTTCGCGCTCGTACGCCACCTACCGATGTTTTCTATTCCGTGCACTGCGACAAATACTCAGTTGCCGCATAGCACCATCCACGTACGAGCTGTTTCACTGCCTTTTAATTCTATGTATATTTTAAAGTAAAGACTTCTTCGTTTATACCAGCTACAATGGGAATGTTTTTAATGGATTTTATTTGGTTTTACTAATGGTCACATATACCGCGTTACTGGACATGAGCTTCTTTGCTCTGAAATTTGTCGTCACCATATGTGTTTTTATGTGTAAGTAATCTTGTTTATTATATTTTTATCCAGTGATTTGGTACATTCTTTATACCTTGATAATTCTTTTTAACTATGATGTACAAAAAAGTTTCCTCAAAAGGTTCATGTACTTCCGAGGGCGCTGATGACCTCGATGTTGAGCGCCCATAAACCCCAACACACACACACACTGTACTTCCGAAGAAGACGATTTTACAGTCGTTGACACAATGGCCAAGGGTTGTTAACAAAACCTTTATGCATGCAATTTGTAGGCTGATTTCCTGAAATGATTCATTCACATTCATCGCTGCTGAACAGTAGCTATGTTCAAAATTTTAAAATACATTTATTTTTTAATCTTCCTATTGTGTTTGCTGTGTTCTAAACTGTGCATCCGCCTCGTTAAACCAACCGACACTGCAGTAACTACACATCATTGTCATTAGAAAATTTGGATTGGTTGTGGGTCCCGTTGCGCTAAAATACTGAAAGAAGTGCCTCATAAGTCTTTACGCCACACTACGCATTTTAACCCGGTTGAGCAACATACATTTTGACTGTAATCCTAACCTGTCCGTCTGGATGGTTATACTATAGACTTGAAAACTGTAGACAGCCGGGACTGTGCAGTAACGAAGAATGCAAAGCAAAAGGATAATCAGTCAAAGTAACGACATCTAGCGTGTCAGATTATTGTGATTTAGACAAGTCAGTCTGTTTGGTTTTGAGGTACGGTCTGAAGCCTATATGCTGTGTGATATTACTACAGACCTCTAGACCCTATTTTGTGCTGTAGTACGTACAGGTATAAGCCCACACAGTTCAACTTGTGAATGACACTTGTTACCCTCCAGCAACATTATACAGTCTGATGCAAAAGTCATCGAGTATAAGGCATCACACAGACTTCCATAAAACTGCGAAACGTTCCCTGTCATGAAAAAAATACGCATAAGCAACAATAAAGCGCAAGACGATCGTATTGAAGTAAATCTCAGGCAAACTGTAGGAGGCACAAGGGGATTGTAGAGGCCGGGAAACAAAGGCTAGGTGTGCCATGGGAAGCGAGACAGCTGAGGACCAGGTGTGGAAGGCGCAATATGGGCCACGACAGCGGCAACTCTTGACTTTCACTTGGCTCTCTCCAGCAGGTGTAAACCGCGCCTATTAAACTTCTCACAAGCTATTTCCTTCTCCACAGCAAGCAGCTAAACGATAACTGTACCTAATTTACAATGAATCTTACACGTCTAAAATCTGAAAGCGTACATCCATTTATGAAAATATCACGCTGCGTGAAGGAAGACATCTGCAGGATGAAAGGAGACACAGAAGATTTACATTTATATAGGAGTTGGACCAAATTATTACAAACGCCTACGTTCCAGATCTTACTGAGACTGTCTCTTGCTTACACGTGTACGACAATTTCCAGCAACGTGTTCTGAGATGCCTAAAAGGCTGTAACAACCACAAAATTGTATTATGGCGAATCTTCATGAATTCAATAACGCCCGCTTAGTTGGTACATCCGACACAACAGTAGGAAATTTACTTTGGCTATCTAGAACTGCAGTATCTAGTGTCACGGTAGCATACAGAGTTCACATAAAAATTTGCTCTGTTGTACGCATAGAGAGATAGGGGTGACACAGGGTTGTAGCCCATTTCCCATGTCATTCACTGCATCTACATCTACATCTACATCCATACTCCACAAGCCACCTGACGGTGTGTGCATAACATGGAGCAAGCAGGAACAGAAGCTAGACAGATATTTGCAGAGAGGAATAAAGTTCAGGGAGAAGAAATCAAAACTTTAACGTGTGACGATGGCATTAAAATGCTGACAGAGGGAAAGGACTTACAAGACCAGCTGGAAGTGGCAGACGTGTCTTGCTGCGTAGGTAGCAAAACAACGAACAACAGTGGAAAAAAATAGTATACAAAATATAGACTGTCCGTAGAAAGGAAAGTTATCCTGAAAAAGAGAATTATGTTACTATGGAACAAAAATGTAAGTCTTTCTAAAAGTATTTATATGGAGGTCATCTTCTGTGGAAGTGAAACGTGGATGATAAGCAGCGCAGAGCAGAAAAGCATAGAATCTCTTCATATGTGTTGCTATCAATGCTGAAAATTAGATAGGTACATCGAGTAACTAACGAGCAGATGCTGAACAGAAATAAGGAGGAAAGAAAATTCAAGGAACAACTAAATTAATAATGGAAGAAAGTGTGGGGGAAAAATACTGTAGAAGTTGACCAAGGGGTTAATACAAAAAATAGGTTCAAATGTATGCCGAGTGCAGCAGTTCAGCAGGAGTTATAAAACTAACGCAAGGCAGAATATCATGTAGAACTGCATGAACCTGATCTTCGGAATGACGCCTAAAAGAGCAACACAACTGCAAAAGGAAAACTCATCTTTGTAAACATACAGTTGGTTGTCTAAGAGGACCTCCGATAAGACGTCATTGCCGTACTAGTAACTGTTGAACTTAATAACAGTCAACAGAACACAATGTCAACGGAAAAATAGGTACAAGAACTGGAATACAAATATTTTGTTCTAATTTACGACACAAGGCACACAGTCACATCAAGCAATGTTTTATAAAAATAAGGTTTATAGCAGTGACACTTGCACTGCATATGTACTGCTGCAACCAGTTTCGACCTTTGCGGGTATTATCATTTAATCTAACGAAAGTTAAAATTTGAACAACCATGAGAAAATGGCACTATCAAGAACAAATAAAAGATTAATGTTAAACGCTGTGCGATACAGTATTTCTTGGCTTAAAAGGCCACCACGTGGTGCAATTTTCACCATATTAGTTGCAGCTGAATAACAGCTGAATAACTGGAGTCTAGTTCTATATGTCTTAAATTTGCACATATTAATATAAAAGAACACTATGCCATTCTTATGATCGTAGCTTTTACGTATGGGCCGGCCGAAGTGGCCGAGCGGTTCTAGGCGCTACAGTCTGGAACCACGCGACCGCTACATTAGCAGGATCGAATCCTGCCTCGGGCATCGATGTGTTTGATGTCCTTAGGTTAGTTAGGTTTAAGTAGTTCTAAGTTCTAGGGGACTGATGACCACAGCAGTTAAGTCCCATAGTACTCAGAGCCATTTGACCCATTTTTACATATGCGTAGATATCTTTATACATGAAAATGATACTAGTAAGGACAGGGCGATTTATAAGTTAAAAATGAAGGATAAAAGTAATTAATACTGTTTATTGTGTATTAATCACGTAACTTATGAATGAGACTAGTAACGAGCGATGTCATGACGCAGTTGTTGAAAGACGAAATTCCTGCAGTACTTCTACCGGCGTCATATTATTAAGTCGGTCTCTGATACTTACATGTCCAACAGGAAAAGAGAAATATTTGAACTGCCCCCTTACAACTGCGATTAATTGTCCCACGGAGTCATATCGCTGACAGTTATATCCTTCACACTAACAATACCCCATTCACGGATCTGGAAGGTTAGTTTTATGAGAATAAGGTTGAAATGAAACATCTTTCATTCTCTTAATGATATGGGTATCCTTGAACCTCCATGACTTGTACTGGGAAATCAAGTAAGTTCACGCTATCTTTCCTCTCGATCTTACAAAGAATTAGTGCAGTTTCTCTGCGAGAAAGAGTATAAAATACCACTGAAAACATTGCTGGATGTACGAGGGCAGTTCAATAAGTAATGCAACACATTTTTTTCTGAAACAGGGGTTGCTTTATTCAGCATTGAAATACACCAGGTTATTCCCCAATCTTTTAGCTACACAACACTATTTTTCAACGTAATTTCCATTCAATGCTACGGCCTTACGCCACCTTGAAATGAGGGCCTGTATGCCTGCACGGTACCATTCCACTGGTCGATGTCGGAGCCAACGTCCTACTGCATCAATAACTTCTTCATCATCCGCGTAGTGCCTCCCACGGATTGCGTCCTTCATTGGGCCAAACATATGGAAATCCGACGGTGCGAGATCGGGGCTGTAGGGTGCATGAGGAAGAACAGTCCACTGAAGTTTTGTGAGCTCCTCTCGGGTGCGAAGACTTGTGTGAGGTCTTGCGTTGTCATGAAGAAGGAGAAGTTCGTTCAGATTTTTGTGCCTACGAACACGCTGAAGTCGTTTCTTCAATTTCTGAAGAGTAGCACAATACACTTCAGAGTTGATCGTTTGACCATGGGGAAGGACATCGAACAGAATAACACCTTCAGCGTCCCAGAAGACTGTAACCATGACTTTACCGGCTGAGGGTATGGCTTTAAACTTTTTCTTGGTAGGGGAGTGGGTGTGGCGCCACTCCATTGATTACCATTTTGTTTCAGGTTCGGAGTGATGAACCCATGTTTCATCGCCTGTAACAATCTTTGACAAGAAATTGTCACCCTCAGCCACATGACGAGCAAGCAATTCCGCACAGATGGTTCTCCTTTGCTCTTTATGGTGTTCGGTTAGACAACGAGGGACCCAGCGGGAACAAACCTTTGAATATCCCAACTGCTGAACAATTGTGACAGCACTACCAACAGAGATGTCAAGTTGAGCACTGAGTTGTTTGATGGTGATCCGTCGATCATCTCGAACGAGTATGTTCGCACGCTCCGCCATTGCAGGAGTCACAGCTGTGCATGGCCGGCCCGCACGCGGGAGATCAGACAGTCTTGCTTGACCTTGCGGCGATGATAACACACGCTTTGCCCAACGACTCACCGTGCTTTTGTCCACTGCCAGATCACCGTAGACATTCTGCAAGCGCCTATGAATATCTGAGATGCCCTGGTTTTCCGCCAAAAGAAACTCGATCACTGCCCATTGTTTGCAACGCACATCCGTTACAGACGCCATTTTAACAGCTCCGTACAGCGCTGCCACCTGTCGGAAGTCAATGAAACTATACGAGACGAAGCGGGAATGTTTGAAAATATTCCACAAGAAATTTCCGGATTTTTCAACCAAAATTGGCCGAGAAAAAAAATGTGTCGCATTACTTATTGAATTGCCCTCGTATATACATCGATCTCGAAGAGGATCAGTGTTAGTGAAGCTTTGCACTTGAACTGGATGTTTAAGCTGCATTTTGAGATTATTGTGGACTGTTATACGTACTATCGATAAAATAACATTATTTCGTTGACCTCAGAGTGTTAATTCACTATGGTTTTAGTATAAATGAAGAAAAAACATACAACTGCTCATAGTGATCACGTGGATTCACAAGCACTCAGATTTTTCCAACCAAAAGAAATTGTTGCTGGTGGTGTTGCTGTCTTTATCCGAAGACTCGTTTGATACAGCTCTCCATGTTATTTTGTCCTGTGCAAGCGTCTTCATCTCCGAATAACTACTTCAACCAACATCTTTCTGAATCTGCTTATCGTGTTCATCTCTTGGTCTCCGTCTACGATTTTTACCTCCCACACTTCCCTCTAGTACTAAATTTGTGATCCCTTGATGTTTCAGGATGTGTCCTATCAATCGATTCCTTCTACTAGTCAATTTGTGAATCAAATTTCTTTTCTCCCCAGTTCTGTTCAGTTCTTCCTCATTAGCTACATGATCTAAGCGTCTCTCTTCAGCATTCTTCTTTAGCACCACATTTCAAAAGCTTGTTTCTTTTCTTGTCTGAAATGGTTATCATCCACGTTTCACTTCCGTACAAGGCTACACTCCAGATAAATACATTCAGAAAGGACTTCTTAACTCATAAATTAATATTCAGTGTTAACAACTTCCTCTTCTTCAGAAACGCTTTTCTTTGGGGGATTTCAATGAAAACATACTTCGTGGAATTCAATACACAGTTGCCCAATGTAATGTAAAGGGTGTTTCAAGATAAATAATAACCATTTGGGGAACAAGTATTGCAAACTAGTTCTAGTAGATAAATATTTTTAACACATCCCTGGATTTCAGTACTGGTATTACCTCTCTTTTAGTATTCAGTACATAAGAAACGTTGAAAACGAAATTGTGAGCAGATGACTTACTGAAGCATTTATTAATTCGGAAATAAATCACAATAGCTCAAGCCAAATTTTCAACTTTCCAGTCATTGTCTTCAGTGTGTGTTCTTTATTAATATTTAGAGTTAGTTCCTTCACGAAGAGAATATTTTTAATAGTCTGAGGACCAAGCCTTTCCATGCCGCTACTCTGCAGCCTTCGATTTCCATCCGTCTCCGCGTACACACAACGTGGTACGTCGTGGACACGTAGTGCAGCCCCAACATGGTGGACAAACGTTAGGTTTACTTAACGTATGCCATCACTACACTCGCTTTCGTGGCAGAAATACATTGTGTTGCTCATTTCGACGACAGCCCATTTACAAAATGATATTCCCGCCTAGAACCCGTGACAGGCTAAAAGTGTTGTTAGCATTCAAATTTCTGCTGCACATTTGCACGTCAACACCTACAGAAAATAAGTCTCGTGTTTATGTTTCGAAACTGTTCATGCTGCAGTTTCCTCAAAAATTTGCTGTTGCTCTGGAATGCCACGTATTTTTTCTTCTTCTACTTCTTTCGTTACAGAACAGCTGAGGTCCACTTTTAAGTCACTTCTTGGTAGAACAATTCCATATTTTAGGTCCAATAAGAAGTAAACCTTTTTTGTTCTACTGATATTTGTTTCTAACTGATTTTAGGCTTACAGGGCCCTCTTCAGGAAACAACTGACTAGCGTCCGCAAAGGGACAGCAGTAGTTACATAAATGAACATTGTAAGCAAAGATACAATTCATTTATGGAGAATGTTGTGTTTTTAACATTGTAAATTGCACCTTTAGCAATGGACACTATTAAACGCAATAAATAATTAAGTTAGCCTTATGCTTCCTCCAATATTCTTTCATCGGCTCACTTCCTTCTTCGTTCTCTTCTATATTCCATTTCCTTCCCTCTCTTTTCGAAACTTGAGTGTGTGGGGAACCTTCGCATTTCTTAATTTTGTTTATATATCAGGATAAAGAAAACTAGCGTTCTACGGATCGGAGAGCGGAATGTCAGATTTCTTAATCGAGCAGGTAGGTAAGAAAATTTAAAAGGTTAAATGGATAAGTTAAAGTTAGATATAGTGGGAATTAGTGAAGTTCGGTGGCAGGAGTAACAAGACGTTTAGTCAGGTAAATACACGGTTATAAATACAAAATCAGATAGGGGTAATGCAGGAGTAGGTTTAATAATGAATAAAAAACAGGAGCGCCGGCAAGCTACTAC
Organism: Schistocerca serialis cubense; assembly: GCF_023864345.2. NCBI lineage: Eukaryota > Metazoa > Arthropoda > Insecta > Orthoptera > Acrididae > Schistocerca > Schistocerca serialis. Next base: position 62,828,659 of record NC_064640.1, read on the forward strand.
GAGCCGCATAGTGAACGCATTATTGTACCCAAGATAGACAAGATGGCCACGTCTACCATAGTAGTAGAAGTTTTTATCCCAACTAGCTCCGCAGATGATGATGAGATTGAAGAAATGTATGATGAGATAAAAGTAATTATTCAGATAGTGAAAGGAGACGAAAAAATTTAATACCCATGGGGGACTGGAATTCGATAGAAGTAAAAGGAACTAAACTAAAACTAAACTAAACTCCGTCCAAACAGGCCTTGGACGGCCCAACGGTACCGACCGGCCGCCGTGTCATCTTTAGCCCCCAGGCTTCACTTGATGCGGATATGGATGGGCATGTGGTCAGCACACCGCTCTCCCTGCCGTATGTCAGTTTACGAGATAGATTAGTAGAAGGAAGAGAAGGAAAAGTATTAGGTATATATGGAATAGGGGTAAGAAATGAAAGAGGATGCCGGCTTGGTAGAATTTAGCGCAGAACATAACTTAATCATAGCTAACACTTGGTTTATGAATCATGAAAGATGGTTGCATACGTGGAAGAGGCCTGGAGACACTGACAGACTGCAGATACGTTACATAATGGTAAGACAGAGATTTAGGTACCAGCTTTTAAATTGTAAGACATTTCCAGGGGCAGATATGGGCTCTGACCACAATTTATTGGTTATGAACTGTAGATTAAAACTGAAGAAAGTGCAAAAAGGTAGGAATTTAAGGAGATAGGACCTGGATAAACTGAATCAACGAGAGGTTGTAGAGAGTTTCAGAGAGAGCACTAAGGAACGATTCACAAGAATGGGCTAAATAAATACAGTAGAAGAAGAATGGGTAGCTTTGGGAGATGAAATAGTGAAGGCACCAGAGAATCAAGTAGGTAAAAAGACGAGGGCTAGTAGAAATCCTTGGGTAACAGAAGAGATATTGAATTTAACTGATTAAAGGAGAAAATATAAAAGCGCAGTAAAGGAATCAGGCGAAAAGGAATACAAACGTCCCATAATGAGATCGACAGGAAGTGCAAAATGGCTAAGCAAGGACAAATGTAAGGATGTAGAGGCATATATCATTGGGGGGTAAGATAAGGCCTACAGGAAAATTAAAGAGAGATTTGGTGGATAGGCATGAATATCAAGAGCTCAGGTGGAAAGCCAGTCCTAAGCAAAGAAGGGAAAGCAGAAAGGTGGAAGTAGCTTATAGAGGATCTGTACAAGGACGATGTACTTGAGGGCGATATTATGGAAAGAGAAGAGGACGTAGACGAGGATGAAATGGGAGATATGATAATGCGTGAAAAATTTGACAGAGCACTGAAGACCTAAGTCGAAACAAGGCCCCGGTGTAGACAACATCCCATTAGAACTAACGATAGCCTTGGGAGAGCCAGCCATGACAAAACACTACCGTCTGGTGGGCAAGATGTATGAGACAATGAGACAGGCGAAATACCCTCAGACTTCAAGAAGAATATAATAATTCCAATCCCAAAGAAAGCAGGTGTTGACAGCTGCGAAAATTACCGAACCATCATTTTAATAAGTCACATCTCCAAAATACTGACACGAATTCTTTACGGACTAGTGGAAAAACTGGCAGAAGCCGACCTCGGGGAAGACCAGTTTGGATTCCGTAGAAATGTTGCAACACGCGAGGCAAAACTTACCCTACCACTTATCTTAAAAGATAGATTAAGGAAAGGCAAACCTACGTTTCTAGCATTTGTAGACATAGAGAAAGCTTTTGAGAATGTTGACTGGAATACTCTCTTTCAAATTATGAAGGTGGCAGGCTGTAAAATACAGGGATCGAAAGGCTGTTTACAATTTGTACAGAAACCAGATGGCAGTTACACGAGCATGAAAGGAAAGCAGTGGTTGGGAAGGGAGTGAGACAGGGTTCTAGCCTATCCCCGATGTTATTCAATCTGTGTATTGAGTAAGTATTAAAAGAAAGGAAACAAAAATTTGAAGTAAGATTAAAATCCATTCTGAAGAACTGAAAACTTTGAAGTTTGCCGACACTATTGTAATTCTGTCAGAGAGAGAAAGGATCTGGTCGAGCAGCTGAAAGGAATTAACATTGTGTTGAAAGAAGGACATAAGATAAACATCAACAAAAGCAAAACGAGGATAATCGAATGTAGTCGAATTAAATCAGGTGATGCTGAGGGAATTAGATTAGGAAATGAGACACTTAAGGTAGTAGATGAGTTTTGCTATTTGAGGAGCAAAATAACTGATGATGGTCGAAGTGGAGAGAGTATAAAATGTAGACTGGCAATTGCAAGGAAAGCGTTTCTGAAGAAGAGATATTTTTTAACATCAAGTATAGATTTATGTTTCAGGAAGTCTTTTCTGAAAGTATTTGCATTGAGTATAGCCATGTATGGAAGTGAAACATGGACGATAAATAGTTTAGACAAGAAGAGAATGGAAGCTTTCGAAATGTGGTGCTACAGAAGTGTGCTGAAGATTAGATGGGTAGATCACCTAACAAGGGATCACCAATATAGAATTGGAGGGAAGCCTAGAGCGTAAAAATCGTAGAGGGATACCAAGAGGTGAACGCACCAAGCAGATTCAGACGGATGTAGCTTGCCGTAGTTACCCGGAAATGAAGAAGCTTGCACAGGATAGAGTAGCATAGGAAGCTGCATCAAACCAGTCTCTAGACTGAAGACCACAAAAACAACCAACAATTTATTCTGTCCCCGATTTATTGCTCATTTATGTCAGTTCATTCTAAGTCTTTATACAATTTTGTAACCTAGTTGTATTTTCCTTTTAATTTCTCAAAATCCTGTACAATTTTTGTTGTCTCTCAGACAGAACTCATCCGTTGGAATGGCCATTATATATTAGCCTTCTTTTTCAAACATCATCTGTAATTTTTTCCACATGACTGTATGCACCCAGTGCACTGATGAATATTTGCATTTGCGGAGAATGATTTTTATTATAAACATATTTTTTGAATGAAATACGAAGTCCATCTTTCGTATTCTTGCTCTATAATATCTCGTTCCCCTCCCTTTGGTTGGATAACACCTCCTAGATACTTAAACAGATCTGTTCTTCTCAAGTATCCGTTGTATGTGCATAATTACTATGGCGCAGTCTTCTTGTTTTTCACTGTCTGTTTCTATTTAACTCTGTTCAAATGGTTCAAATGGCTCTGAGCACTTTGGGACTCAACATCTGTGGTCATCAGTCCCCTAGAACTTAGAGCTACTTAAACCTAACTAACCTAAGGACATCACACACATCCATGCCCGACGCAGGATTCGAACCTGCGACCGTAGCGGTCACGCGATTCCAGACTGACGCTCCTGGAACCGCACGGCCACACCGGCCGGCTTGAACTCTGTCATAAAATCTACACACTGCGAGGACTAAAACATTATTATCCACAAACGGACTCAATCTTTTGGTGAAAAACAGGAACTGAATGTGGATGTGTGATTAGCATATTTTCTTCATTGTCATGTCAGAATTTGTATGACTTTCAGGAGGTGAAAAACGATACTCTCCTGAAAACAAGCTCTTAATATGTGATACGTAAACTAAGTGAATTTTCCTAAATAATACCTCAATAAACAGGTGTGTCAACTAGTCTGAAAGTGGAAAGTATTTTAAAAGTGTGTCCAGTTGAGATCGTGGGAGTGAATGTTTCCACAAATTTTCCTAAATTTTTTTTGATAATTAAGAATTTAATTTTCATTAAATTGCGGAATATTGTATGAAAGTTAAAATATCTGTGTTTATATGCTTGGTGTTATTTAAATATGGATATTTTTCAGATAAACGCATAAAAATGAGAAATAACAGCAGAATGACAATTTCCTGGCATTACATTGAGCGGAAAAAATTGGAAATTTGTGGTAAGGTCTTATGGGACCAAACTGCTGAGGTCATCGGTCCCTAAGCTTACAAACTATTTAATCTGACTTAAACTAACTTACGCTATGGACGACACACACACACACGCCCGAGGGAGGACTCGAACCTCCGACGGGAACATACATTGAGCGCAACATTCATACTGTTGCCCATTAATTTCGCTATGCCAACGGCAAAGGATGGAGTGTAGTTTCTTCGATCCCCACAAAATAATGAATTACATTTTGGAATATAGGTAAGGTGTGTGACAATCATTTATCTTAATCTAGTTCCCGCGAAATATGTGTCCAGCACAGAAAACTGGCTCACTGGAATCACATTAAGGAAGAGTCGTGGTCAAATCCTCGTCATGTCATCTAGATTTAAGATTTCTGCAGTTTTCCTAAAGTCCTTTCAGACGAAAGTCGGAATGGTTTCTTAATTGAAACCACGGGCAATTTCCTTCCCTGTATTCAGTTCCGAGTTAGTTATTTGCCTCCAGCAAGCTTGTTGCCGACAAGACGTTACAGAATTCTACATCTGCATGGCTGCTCTGTAATCACACTAAAGTACCTGGCAGAAAAAAACTGGAACATGTCATTGGTCATGGCCTTGTAGTAGAAAATATTCCAGCATTGACCTGAAGTAATTTAGGGAAACCACGGAAACCCCAAATCAGGATGGCCGGATGAAGAGCGAAGCCTTCACCCTGCTTATTGCAAGGCCAGTTCGTTTAAAGCAGTGCTGTCGCATTCGGTTTATCCCTCCTGTACAATACTGTTTTACAGAGAAGTTATTTAATGATGTAAGCTGTTAGTACTACACTGTTCATTCACTTCTAGGTCCCATTCAGTGCACACACTACACACTCCATACGCTACGCACTGTATACACACATTGTTTCATTCGTGGCACTCAGTTATTCCTCAGGTTGATTCACCATACAGTCCTTGGGAACAATAAACACTACCGGCATTCTGCATTTTATAGGAACAAAAGGCATGAACGCTAGCTAAACTCAACAGTCTGTCACCTAGCCTTTTGAAAAGGTAGTGAAAGGGCAATAAAATTTACAACTTGTTGGCCTTCTCCGCTGATATGTATAGCGACTGCTGGATACCCAAAAGTTTCAGACCCTCTTGATTCAATAATTTCGTTGTCATTATTCACCTATTAATATACAGCCCGCAGAACATATGAAAAAAATTAACGCAGTATATCCGTCATTTTGTTTTTCGACACAAACAGTCACCTAAACTGAAACATACCTTTGCACAGAGCTACTTTATCGAACTATCCACAATACATACTTTAAGCTTCTAACATTCCATTGTAACACTGCACTCCTTCACAGAGCACTGTTAACAGCTGCTCAGGTAAAATACAACATTGCTATTGGACTTAAAATTTATCGTTGTCTTGAGTCGTCGCGGATAGTTCTCATTGGTGCAGAGTCCTAAAATTAGCCGGCCGAAGTGGCCGCGCGGCTCTGGCGCTGCCGTCTGGAACCGCGAGACCGCTACGGTCGCAGGTTCGAATCCTGCCTCGGGCATGGATGTGTGTGATGTCCTTAGGTTAGTTAGGTTTAACTAGTTCTAAGTTCTAGGGGACTAATGACCTCAGCAGTTGAGTCCCATAGTGCTCAGAGCCATTTGAACCATTTTTCCTAAAATTAATTTGTTTTACCTCGATATATAATTTATTGTCCCAGTTAGATAGGAATTGTGCATTATAATCATGAAACCTGTGAAGTAATTTATGTTTCGCCGGTATCGTCGAAAGAAAGTCATCAGAGCATATGCAACAATTCATATGTGACGACAGAGTATGACCATTCCATTCTACACAAAGAAGAAGACGCACCTGAATAATACTGTGTGAAGATCTGCAAAGTGTAGATTAAAGGGTTAAGTACAGAAGGCAATTCCATGTGGGTCATGCAGTTACATGAGAAACACTTAACATAAGGCTACGTGGTTTTTCTCATACTTGAAGAGACGGAGTTTGAAATAAATGCTAGAGCCGAACCATGAATTTCAAAATTTCAGTTCTAACATCCTGAACGGGATGCTAGAGTCGTTCTTTCCTTGTGCAGTTCTTCTGCTCCTTGTCGTCACTTATTAACAATAAGAAAATCACAAAAAACCTCACGACCTCAGTTTCTTAATTAAATCTTTCGCTGATTGAAATGTGTCGGCACAGGATACAATACGACACTAAGACATGTCACTCAGTGGCACAGACAGGACACTCAACACCTTTCTTTCCATTTCTGAAGAAGGAGCTCACCGTGCATCGTGCCAGTGTTCTACGCCTATCTATCATTCACAATGTCCTCTCTTTTATTTTACAAAACACTTGATCTTTTTACAATGTCCGAGAATACATCATGGACATAAGCTGAATTAACGATCCGAAGCTGTGCTTCTACTCGCAGATCAGTGGAATTGATTAGCGTCACTTCACGTTGCTGCTCTCCTGCTAGTAGTGTGCATTGGGTGTTATCATTTGCAAAACTAATGCTTCACTGTACAGGAATAAGTGATGATAATATGATTTCAGTTCTTGGAAACTTCGAGTGCTCTTCTCTCGATTTACGTCTACTCACTCCATTCATAGATGAGTGTTCACTAACATCCCTGGTCTGATTATGCACATCGCCTACGTTATAATAGCCAGTGGCACGTCATCATGAACAACCATCACAACTGATACTAGATGCCGGTAACAAAGATAATGTGTATTACAAGTGTGACTGGTATACACAACTATATTTCCTTTGTTTCAGGTGGCGTCCGACGATTTGGGGTTGAGCCACCAAAACGAGCGAACATCTCCACTACAGTGCCATAGCACCAACAAAAAAAAAAGAGAGAAGACTTATATACGGTACATAACAAGCGCTATATACCTGACGACGCAGCAGACAACATGGAAGATTATCCTTGTTGTGGAAATAGGATTTTGCAAAAGATTTCAAACTTATTCTAAGTTGAACTTTGAACAAAAACCGAGTGTAAAGCTACGTCAACTTATACTGAAGACTCAACAGGGTTTCTAGCCTTTTGCTAACACGTATATGAGAAATGAATAATCCTATTAAATGCATAATTTAGTTCCTGTATTATTTTTCCTAAACAGTAAAACAAGTAAGTTCATTTAACTGCTGCGTTGAGATTTTCTTCTATAATGTTCCACTCGTACCCTGCACATAATTTACAATTACTTTCGCTCTCTTATGGAGAATCTTTTCTTTATGGCATCATAGACATTTGTAGATAAGAGTAAGTGAAAGGAATAGCTTTAGAAATTACATCACGGAACATTTAAGCTACTGTTAAACGTATTCTTTAATAAGTGATCGGTTTCGATCAAACAGCATTTTGCAGCATCCGTAGTATAAACCCTATGAATACAGAGAAAATAGGTTAAAAAGTATCATTTAAAACTGTAGCACAAATACAGGCATAACTTACAACTTGGGTTAATAACAAGAGTTAATTGGAATACAATGACGTCAAAAAGCCGACCTGAAAGTACACGATGTAACAACAACAACAACTAGCAACCAGAAGATTATTTACGAGATAAAAAATTTGCGATAACTAAACATGTCATGTTAGCGGTATGGAGGGGAAACATGTTTGTATGGTATACAAGTAGAATACGTTGATGATAACGTAATCGAATAATCGAACAGCAGATGTAGTTTATAACATTTTGCAGACTTACTAGTAAACAACTTACCTGGTTCTTTAAACAGTCGAACTCTCATATATAAAACTGCTTCAAACGTGTGATTAATTTAAAAATAAGTTAGTTTGTTAAATATTTGACCTTATACATGTAAGCGAGATAATATTTTGTAAAAGCCTAAAATTATGTTTTGAGTTTGTTGAGAGGCGTTAAGTATTATCATTACCAACAATGGATGACTATAGGTTGGGTAATTTGCGCTGTTCTAAGCAAAAGGTAATTTTTCACGCATCTCCATGTTTGCGGCGTTAGATCCCCTGATATAAGTGACGTACGATGACATAATCTTACAGGTACATTCACTGCTGTGTTTGGATTCTGTGTGTAAGATGTGTAGCGAATAGAATTAGTAATGAAGACATAATAAATCTAAACATCATGCTGGACTACTATACTCTGGATACTTTTCACCCCCTTAGTTACGCTGCCTCAGTAAACATATACACAGTGTCTAACTATATTACCTGATTTCGTGCGTAAACCTTAAAAGTAAGATTGTAGCTCCAAATTTATAGATTATTTTTAAGCCTTTAGGATTTAGATGGACAATGTGAAACTGGGATTATTGATAGTATTAGATACGTGCAGGCATACGTCATACTATGCAGGACCGAAGCAATAAGCAAATAGAGTTCGCGTAATAAGTGCCCCATTACAAAGCCACATTGCGATTGTGAGTGCCAAACCTCATAGGCAACTTAAGATACAAAAGATAAATGATGCTCACACATACAATAAAAGTGCCAGGACAAAATTATTGAACTCACTGAAATATTGCAGCCAATCCTATCCAATAACTACTTCGTTTCTAAAGGAAAAACTTTCAAGCAAAATAAAGCCTTAGCTGCAGGTCTGGTGGGAACATAAGCTAATGTCTGTCTCGATCGCTTGGAAAATAATCTTTTTATGGAACATCCAATGCGAGCCGATAACATTATAGGTGTATTATAGCCATTATGTGGATGACAGGATTGCATCATTTAGTGGACCAAAAGAAATCATAAATTCAATCAAGTTCACAAGAACATACAGTTCACCATTAAATACTGAAAAGAGAGGAGTATCAACATTCTAGTTGTTACTATGCGTAATGAAAATGAGCGTCATGCATTTAATGTTTTCCAAAAACCGACCACGTCTGATGATATAATCCAGAAATCAAAATGTTACACCTACCATATTTCGGGCAAATATCCGACAAGAACTGCTGCTAAAACAGGAGTAAAAACTGATTTTCGGGCTCAAAATAAAATTCAACACAAGGTAGGCAGTTCAAAACCGGCGGTAGGCAGAAAACATCTTCCGAGATTGTCCTAAATGCTTTCTCCGAAAATTATTTCGAGCAGTTAGTCCACGAACCCACGCGAATTGTAAATGGTTGCGAAAACACACTTGAGCTCTTAGCCACAAACAATCCAGAGCTAATAGAGAGCATCATGACTGACACAAGGATTAGTGATCACAAGATCGTTGTAGCTAGGCTCAATACCGTTTCTTCCAAATCCACCAAAAACAAACGCAAAATAATTTTATTTAAAAAAGCGGATAAAGTGTCACTAGAAGCCTTCCTAAGAGACAATCTCCATTCCTTCCGAACTGACTATGCAAATGTTGACGAGATGTGGATCAAATTCAAAGATATAGTAGCAACAGCAATTGAGAGATTCATACCTCATAAATTGGTAAGAGATGGAACTGACCCCCATGGTACACAAAACAGGTCCGAACGCTGTTGCAGAGGCAAAGCATGCGAAGTTCAGAAGAACGCGAAATCCCGAAGATTTGCTAAAATTTACAGACATGCGAAATTTGGCATGGACTTCAATGCGAGATGCCTTTAATAGGTTCCACAACGAAACATTGTCTCGAAATTTGGTAGAAAATCCGAAGAAATTCTGGTCGTATGTAAGGTACACAAGCGGCAAGACGCAGTCAATACCTTCGCTGCGCAGTGCCGATGGTACTGTTGCCGACGACTGTGCCGCTAAAGCGGAGTTATTGAACGCAGTTTTCCTAAATTCCTTCACCAGGGAAGACGAATGGAATATTCCAGAATCTGAAACTCGAACAGCTGCTAGCATGAGTTTCTTAGAAGTAGATGCCTTAGGGGTTGCGAAGCAACTCAAAGCGCTTGATACGGGCAAGTCTTCAGGTCCAGATTGTATACCGATTAGGTTCCTTTCAGATTACGCTGATACAATAGCTCCCTACTTAGCAATCATATACAACCGCTCGCTCACCGATAGATCTGTACCTGCAAATTGGAAAATTGCGCGGGTTGCACCAGTGTTTAAGAGGGGTAGTAGGAGTAATCCATCGAACACCAGTAGTTACGGTGGCTAGAACAGTTGCAAAGTCTAAGAGGAAGAAGAAGGTTCTGCTGTTAGGTAGCTCTCATGGCAGAGGTGTAGGCCAGCAGTTGCAGGAAGTGCTGGGGAGTGAGTACCAGGTCACCAGCATTGTGAAGCCTAATGCAGGATTGGCTCAGGTGACTGTTAACATAGGGAGGTTATGTAGGGATTTTACTAAAGAGGATCAGGTAGTGATTGTGGGTGGGGCTGGTAATAGCATTGATAGGGATGGGGAGTATAACATAGATGGTGACCTGGAAAAGATAGCCATTCAGACTGGCAACACGAATGTGCATTTCGTGGAACTGTTTCAGCGCCACGATCTGCCTCATCTTAATACAGCCGTCAGGCGTAATAACATGAGACTTGGGGGTGCGCTGATGACAGAAGGCATGGGTCACATTTCAGTGGTGTCGGTGGAGTCTATCAGCAGGACGGGTTTCACTAGACATGGCCTGCACCTCACCAGGTATGGGAAGGGGAGGTTGGCAAAGCTTATAGGTGACAGCATAGGTGGGGTTGGTGGGATCACTCATGGGAAAATTCCTGCAGTAGTGGGTGTTAGAGCTGCACCTTTTTTAGATTGAAGGCAGCTGATAGGTATTCCTGCTTAAGGGAAGTCTCTCTAATAAAGGAACCACTTTTGACAAAGCTTAGGTATCCAAGTAATTAGGGAATTAGTATATTTCATCAAAATATACAAGGTATTAGAGATAAAGTTAGTGAACTGCTTATAGATGTTGACTCTGAAATTATTGGTATATCTGAACAATTCTTAAATAAGGAGATAATTCAGAGGCTTTCTTTACCAGGATACAGGTTGGCTGGCAGCTTTTCGAGGAGCTCTTTGCGGTGTGGGGGAGTAGCCATGTATGTGAAAAACGGCATCCCATTTGAGTCGATTGATGTTTCAAAGTACTGCACTGAAAAGGTGTTTGAATGTTGTGCAGGTGTGGTTAAATTTAACGGAGCTAAACTTCTAACTGTTGTTATTTATAGATCCCCAGACTCCGATTTCACAACATTTTTGCTAAAGCTAGAGGAGGTTCTTGGCTCACTTTATAGGAAATACAAAAAGTTAGTTATATGTGGTGACATCAATATCAATTGTGTAAGTGATTGTGCAAGGAAGAGGATGCTGGTAGACCTCCTTAATTCATATAATCTTATGCAAACCGTATTCTTTCCAACGAGAGTGCAAGGGAACAGTAGAACAACCATAGACAACATTTTTGTTCATTCCTCATTACTAGAAGGGCATTCTGTTAGCAAAAAGGTGAATGGCCTTTCAGATCATGATGCACAAATTTTAACTCTAAAAGATTTTTGTGCTGCAACACGTATTAAATATAGTCATCAGCTGTTTAGGAAATCTGATCCAGTTGCTATAGAGAACTTTGTAAACCTTATCAAGGAACAAGAGTGGCAAGATGTTTATAGCGCTGATACAGTAGACGATAAATATAATGCTTTTCTCAAGAATTTTCTCGTGCTCTTTGAAAGTTGCTTTCCGTTAGAACGTTCAAAACAGGGTACTAACACAAACAGGCAGCCTGGGTGGCTGACTAGAGGGATAAGAATATCTTGTAGAACAAAGTAGCAGTTACATCAAAACGTTAGAAACAGTCAAAATCTAAATGCAGCAGCCCATTACAAACAGTATTGAAGGTGCTTAAAAATGTTATTAGGAAGGCAAAAAGTATATGGTATGCAGATAGAATAGCTAAGTCTCAGGATAAAATTAAAACCATATGGTCAGTCGTAAAGGAAGTGGCTGGTCTGCAGAGACAGGTCGAGGATATAGAATCAGTGCGTAGTGGGAATGTCCGTGTTACTGATAAGTCGCATATATGTACAGTATTTAATAATCACTTTCTGAATATAGCAGGTGAACTAAAGAGAAACCTAGTCCCAACAGGGAATCATATAGCGCTCATAGAAAAAAGTGTTCCGAGGCTGTTACCTGAAATGTTCCTCCATGATACTGACAAGAGGGAGATTGAGTTAATAATTAAATCACTAAAGACCAAGAACTCTCATGGATATGACGGGGTATCTAGCAGAATACTGAAGTATTGTTCTATGTATGTTAGCCCAGTACTTAGCCATATCTGTAACTTTTCCTTTAGGAGTGGTCGGTTTCCTGACCGATTAAAGCACTCGGTAGTGAAGCCACTTTATAAAAAGGGAGACATTGATAATGTTGACAATTTTAGACCTATTTCTATGCCAAACCGTGTTTGCTAAAGTTATCGAGAAGGTTGTACATACAAGGTTACTGGAGCATTTAAATTCACATAATTTGCAGTCAAATGTTCAGTTTGGTTTTAGAAATGGCTTAACAATTGAAAATGCTATATTCTCTTTTCTCTGTGAGGTTTTGGACGGATTAAATAAAAGGTTGCGAACGCTAGGTGTTTTCTTTGATTTAACGAAGGCTTTTGACTTTGTTGACCACAAAATATTACTGCAGAAGTTGGACCATTATGGAGTAAGGGGAGTAGCTTACAATTGGTTCGCCTCTTACTTTAAGAACAGAAAGCAGAAGGTAATTCTGCACAATATTGAGAGTGGTAGTGATGTTCAGTCCCAATGGGGAACTGTTAAGTGGGGCGTTCCCCAAGGGTCGGTGCTGGGGCCACTGCTGTTTCTTATATAAATAAATGATATGCCTTCTAGTATTACGGGTGATTCAAAACACCAGCTTGATAGTGAAGGATCTTGTGTGTAATATTGAAACAGTAACAAATAATGTAGTTTATGAGATAAGTTCGTGGCTTGTGGAAAATAATTTGATACTAAATCACAGTAAGACTCAGTTTTTACAGTTTCTAACTCACAATTCAACAAGAACCGATATTTTGATCAGACAGAATGGGCATATTATAAGCGAGACGGAACAGTTCAAGTTCCTAGGCGTTCGGATAGATAGTAAGCTGTTGTGGAAAGCCCATGTCCAGGATCTTGTTCAGAAACTAAATGCTGCTTTATTTACCATTAGAACAGTATCTGAAATAAGTGACACTTCAACACGAAAAGTAGTGTACTTCGCATATTTTCACACGCTTATGTCGTATGGTATTATTTTTTGGGGTAATTCTTCTGATTCAAAAAGAGTATTTTTGGCTTAAAAACGGGCTGTTCGAGCTATATGTCGTGTAAGTTCGAAAACCTCTTGTCGACCCCTATTCAATAGTCTGGGAATTCTGACATTGCTCTCACAGTATATTTTTTCTTTAATGTCGTTTGTTGTTAGCAATATTAACCTATTCCCAAGAGTTAGCAGCTTTCACTCAGTTAATACTAGGCAGAAATCCAACCTGCATGTGGAATGCACTTCCTTGACTCTTGTGCAGAAAGGAGTGCAGTATTCTGCTGCATCCATTTTCAATAAGCTACCACAAGAACTCAAAAATCTTAGCAGTAGCCCAAACTCTTTTAAGTCTGAACTGAAGTGTTTCCTCATGGGTCACTCCTTCTACTCTGTCGAGGAGCTCCTGGAAGAGCTAAAAAATTAAGCAAATTTCAGTGTTGCATTGTTGATTTTCTTTATTTAAACTTACGACTTGTCACTTGAATATGTTTTTTTATATTTCATTTTATCTGTTTCTAATATCTTGTTATAATTTCATGTATTGACTCGTTCCATGACCATGGAGACTTCTCCTTAATTTGGTCCCACGGAACAATAAATAAATAAATAAATATATCATTGACGTCGGTTTGCAGTAGGGTTCTGGAGCATATACTGTATTCAAACATTATGAATCACCTCGAAGGGAACGATCTATTGATACGTAATCAGAATGGTTTCAGAAAACATCGTTCTTGTGCAACGCAGCTAGCTCTTTATTCGCACGAAGTAATGGCCGCTATCGACAGGGGATCTCAAGTTGATTCCGTATTTCTCGATTTCCGGAAAGCTTTTGACACCGTTCCTCACAAGCGACTTCCAATCAAGCAGCGGGCCTATGGGGTATCGTCTCAGTTGTGCGACTGGATTCGTGATTTCCTGTCAGGAAGGTCGCAGTTCGTAGTAATAGACGGCAGATCATCGAGTAAAACTGAAGTGATATCAGGTGTACCCCAGGGAAGCGTCCTGGGACCTCTGCTGTTCTTGATCTATATAAATAACCTGGGTGACAATCTGAGCAGTTCTCTTAGGTTGTTCGCAGATGATGCTGTAATTTGCCGTCTAGTAAGGTCATCCGAAGACCAGTATCAGTTGCAAAGCGATTTAGAAAAGATTGCTGTAGGGTGTGGCAGGTGGCAGTTGACGCTAAATAACGAAAAGGTGGCAGTTGACGCTAAATAACGAAAAGTGTGAGGTGATCCACATGAGTTCCAAATGAAATCCGTTGGAATTCGATTACTCGATAAATAGTACAATTCTCAAGGTTGTCAATTCAACTAAGTACCTGGGTGTAAAAATTACGAACAACTTCAGTTGGAAAGACCACATAGATAATATTGTGGGGAAGGCGAGCCAAAGGTTGCGTTTCATTGGCAGGACACTTAGAAGATGCAACAAGTCCACTAAAGAGACAGCTTACACTACACTTGTTCGTCCTCTGTTAGAATATTGCTGCGCGGTGTGGGACCCTTACCAGGTGGGATTAACGGAGGACATCGAAAGGGTACAAAAAAGGGCAGCTCGTTTTGTATTACCACGTAATAGGGAAGAGAGTGTGGCAGATATGATACGGGAGTTGGTATGGAAGTCATTAAAGCAAAGACGTTTTTCGTCGCGGCGAGATCTATTTTCGAAATTTCAGTCCCCAACTTTCTCTTCCGAATGCGAAAATATTTTGTTGAGCCCAACCTACATAGGTAGGAATGATCATCAAAATAAAATAAGAGAAATCAGAGCTCGAACAGAAGGGTTTAGGTGTTCGTTTTTCCCGCGCGCTGTTCGGGAGTGGAATGGTAGGGAGATAGTATGATTGTGGTTCGATGAACCCTCTGCCAAGAACTTAAATGTGAATTGCAGAGTAATCATGTAGATGTAGATGTAGATGTAGGGGACAAATCTGACCCGACACCACACTACCACAGTCATTTATTAAGTGTAGTGCAATGGTTCCGATAAATATTATATTGATCAAAACGGTAGGAGAGTATGTCCACGGTACAAAGAACGTTACAACACTGTCAGTAGCAGCATTTCAATCTTTGGTATGCATTTAGTGGATAAAAAGCACGTAGTGTATAAAACTGAAAACAGTGTTAACGTGTAACATAAGGCGGGGATAGATAGGTATATGAGCCTCATTAAAGAGCTGGAAATTTTTTCACATTATGCTAAACGAAGAGAATTCTATTCTGAACGAACAAATCAAACTGAAAAACAAAAATATATCGTGAATTTTCGGGCTATCTTGCTACAAGGGTAAGCTACTTTCGTAGGCCTCTTAATTGGGACTAGATCAGCAGAAATCACAGGTTAGCTATGTTTCACGCTAAAGTTTGTTCATGGCTTCTTTGCCGTTACATTTTATGTGTTCACTTGTGTGACTGTCTATGGTTGTTGGTCTCGTACTTGTCTCCCCGTCCCCCCTCCCCCTCCACAATTTTAGATTTTTGTTATTGAACTCAGTGCTGTAGCAAGAATTCGCCTGTGGAGGTGTCTTCTTCTCTACATCACATGTTTTTTCCTTTTAATTCTGTAAAAGAATTTCAGGCAATGTGGTGCTTTGGTCAAAGTAGTTATTGTTTATTTTCACAAGTGTAGTTGTGGGCAGGACAGAGCTTTTACATATTTTTCGTTTCCTCGTCCTCAACCTTGCGATGTTTTAGCGTTGGCGTTTTACTTTTACGTGCATATTGTCTCCTTGGTATGCAACATATTTTTCACGTTTCTCACTTATTAAGTATTTTATATTTCTGTTCTGCTTTAGACAATGCCGTATTTTTGGCATATCCGCTATTTCCCGGCTCTTACCGGGCTCGATCTTAACAGTTTTAAATGTTTTTAATATTTTCTGTTTTTTGCATTACTTTGTTACACATTTGTGATTAGAAATTATAACAGTGTATTTTATAGGTGGCGGGCTATAATCATTTTTGTTGTAACTTTGGTGCTGCATAATTATAAGAAATTTCAGTTTTACTCGCTATATACAGTACATAGTTGCTGTTGCCTGACTCGTGCTAGATTTTGTCTTTGTCTTCTTCATCAGTTTCGTGATGGTTATCATCCAATGGAACTGTTTAAATCCATTTGTTATATTTCTCGTAAGTGCCTATTTGTAACTGTTTTTCGCACACACAGAAGTTATATACTCGTGTATTTACTAGTGTTTAGCTTAGTTAACAGGACTGTCAGTTAAAACTGGTACTCCATGCGTCTACTTCTGCATAGCTGAGCGTCATGAACCTTTGGGCTGCTGACTATGAGCTTCGGCATTCGCACCAACAGAATGGCTGTAGTAATCAGTGCTAAGGGACCGTTTTACGTCCAGCATCACATCGTGTTTGGTTATGGTCTCTGTCCTGTGTGGTACGACATGTGTAGCGCCTATCAGCAAGTTTTTTTTTATTTGATTGCGGGGAAGGGGGGCTGGTGCATCGGTCTTGTGACCGTGTTGATGCGGCCCGTCACGAATTCCTCTCCTGCGCTAACACCTTCATCTCAGAATAGTCGTTAGACAATGTCCTTAATTATTTTTTAGATATAATCCAATCTGTGTCTTACCCACAGTTTTTACCTTCTATGGCACCTTCACGTACCGTGGAAGTTATTCCTTGATGTCTTAACATATGTCCTATCGTGCTACGCTGTCCCTTCTTCTTGTCAATTTTTTCCACAAGTTCCTCTCCTCGCTGTATTTGCGGAGAACTTCCTCGTTCCTTATCAGTTCCCCTAATATGTAACAGGGAAATGTCTTTGTGCCTTGACCAAACACAATTTTTCTTGTTTTACTACCCATATATGTTTCGGAGAACATTCTCCGTCTTTAGTGGGTTCTATTTATTATGTTATTGTTATATATTGATGTTCACAAGTCTATCCGATATTTGCAGCACAGCCATAGTTATTGCCTTCCAGTATGTCATTTGTTGTAGATATCACGTTTTCGTGCTATTCCAGGGTGTCTGAGTGGATTCCTATCGCACACTATTTCACTGTTTGTAAGAGGATGTTTGAGTGGATTCCTTACACACACTGTTTGACTGTTAGAAATAGTGAAATAGTGTGTATTAGGAACCCACTTAAACACCCTACAGAAGCACGAAAACGCCATATCAACAAAAAATAAGACATTGGAAAGAAATAATTAATTATACCTGCACTGCAGACAGCAGACGAACTTGTGAACACCAATGTGTAGAAATAGGATAATAAATAAAGCCCACCGAAGATGGGGGAAGTTCTCCGAAACATGTGTGGGTAGTAAAGTAAGAAATTTTGTGTTAGCTCAAGGTGGAACCACATTTCCCTATTACGTATTAATAAACAGACGCGGACAAGAAAAGAGCTTCGATTACAGTATGATAGTCCACCTAACTTTCAACATCCTATTATAGCAACACATCTCAGACGCTTCGACTTCCAGACAGTGCTCTTATCGGAATGTATATTTTCAGAACTCTCAGGAACTTATTCCTCAAATTGCGGCCGATGATTATTACTAGCAGACATCTTTTGGGCAGAAATTCCATCTTTGCCTGATATAACCTGCTTTATATGTCCTCCTTAATTCATCCCGTCATGTGTTATTTCGCTTCCGAGGTTTTAGAATTCCTTTACTTGTCTACGTCGTGGTCCCAGTGCCGATGGCTAATCTCATTTCTGATTACTGCTCCTTGCTTTCGTCTTTCTTAGGCTTACTCTCGCCCTTATGAGACTGTTCTCTCCACCAACAGATCCTGCGGTTCCTCCTCGCATTCAATGAGGATAGCAATAACGTCAACGAATCTTATCGTTGGTACACTTTCATACCGAATTTTAATTTCATTATTAAATATTTCTCTTGTTTCCGCCATTGCTTCTTCCGTGTATAGACTGAACAGTAGGGGCAAACGATTATGTTTCTGTATCCCACCCTTTCTAATCCAATCACTTTGTTTTTTGTCTTCCACTCTTATTTGGTTCTTTGGTTGCTGTACATATTATACGAGATTCCCAATAGCTTACATCCCCTTTCCTAGGAATTTCGAATATCTTGCACCATTTTACACTGTCGAACTTTTTTTACGATAATAATCCTATGAAATTATCTTGATTTTTCTTGAGTCTTGCGCTCATTAGCAAAGGCAATGTCAGAACTGCCTCTCTGATCCTTCTATCTTTTCTAAAGCCAAACTGATCGCTATCTAACATATACTCAATTTTCAGTCTGCACGTATAAATCTTAAAATGTTTCAAACTACATTTGTTATTTTGTTATCTTTTACGTATTCTGTACCATAAGACCATATTTACTCCCAATATAATTAAAGTAACAGATTTAATTACCGCATATTTCCTGTTCTCATATAAGATCTTCAAGCTGCTGCTTCTTGTCTCCTGATGTAGTTTCCAGTCGACATTTTGTCAGTATGCTTCTTTTTTGATGTCGTTGATTTCTAGTGTAAGTCTTGTTGCTAACCTAAGGTGTAAGTATCCCTGATCTTTTTGCTACAATTTCGAAACCTACTCTTCCACCTACAGTCTCGGTACGCGTAAAGTTGGTACTGCAGTTTCTGGGAAATGGACTTCGACCGAAACCGGTCACTTATCAAATAGTTTTAATAGCAACGAACGTTGTTAAAAATCTTTCCTAAAGTTTTCTAAGCATAACCAACAGAAAATATTTTGAAACCAATGAGATATGAAGCGTAAATTGACCATTAATACATAAAAGTCTGCCAAATTTTTATATATTATTCGTGCTACAAATGCTAACACTTATCTTAGCAGTACCACGACTTCTACCACTTGTAACCGATAGTTGTTCTAACAGGGTAGCCTACGCTATGGTTAAATACTGGCGCAACATCCAGCACTTAACTGTATTTCTAGCTGTTTTAGCCTCTTACGCTACTAATGCTATAGCAACAGTTGCTTTCTCACATTCTGTTTCAAATGTTTTTACTGGTAAAAACTGCTTCTACCATATGTGTTTCTTAAAATTAGCAACTATGAGGAAAAGTACTTTCTTTGCTATATCTTCAAGAGTGAATTTGTAAGTATCCCCGTTGTACTGTAAAATTTATTCCCTAAGCCTTCCGTCAGTGCCAGGAACGCAGTTCTGATCGTATCATCCAACCTGTAGAACGTATCAATTTTTTTTTTTTTTTTTTTTTTGCGGACAATACATGTTTGGTTTATTTTAAACGAGGTGGAGCAGTGGTAAGATGCTGGCCTCGCCATTGTGGAAGAATAGAGGTCAGATCCTCGTCCGGCCATGCAGATTTATGTTGTCCGTGGTTTCCCCAAAACTGCTTAAGACAAATTTCTGAATAGTTCGTCTGGAAGGATACCGGTCGATTTCCTTCATAAATCCTCACCAGTCTTGGCATGCCTCTGACTGAACCCCGTCGCCGAACAAAGTGAAATTGTTTCAGTCAGTGGACAGCACAGACCGAGGACATGTAGATTTACTACTCAATTGCTCCTTAATGGCTTGACTAAAACGCATGAAAGCGACAAACCTCGGACGCACAACTGTCGCAAACTGGGTTCGTACGGAAGATCTGGTACAGCAGACATTCTTTAGCTACTTAGTTCTGTGGGCATAAACCTTTTCTTCGATTCGCTGCATTCGCTGAATTTACCCTTGGAGAAATTTGGCTGTAAACTATTATGATACAGTACGTCGTCTACTCGTAGTGTTTCCTTGATACCAAATAACGAATCTCGTGTCACCATAACCGAAGATATATCTACTTACAAAGTAAAAGGGTTTGGGTATCTAAGGAGAATGTGATGAAATTCTGTTTTCTAGCTTCCTCGTTTTACTCTTCTTACAGCTTGCCTCATGTAGAGGCTGGTCGTCTGTCGTTGATTTCTTGCAATATGATTCCATTTGTCTACCCAACGTCTAGGTCTTGTGTTTATTTCACTGCTTTTCTACATGTCTTATAGATATGCTATCGTTTCGCTAATTAAGCTCTTTTTTTGCTATTTAGTTCTCTTTATAATCTTATGTTAAGCACTCAGCGAGTCTGTCAAGCACATGGAGGACCTGGGTTCGGTTTTCAGTAGCACAGTAGTTATTCCTTGATGCATCGGCTCTACGTAGGTATACTCAATCTGCGTGCAAGGAACTTTTGAAAAATCCTACATATCGCGCATGAGCAACTGCAGGGAGATTAGTGCTTAATGACCCAATGACGGCGAGGCCATTAGTGACGGAGTACAAGCTAGGATTAGAGTAGCATGGTGGAAGAAATTGGCTGTCATCTTTCAAATGAAGTATAGCAGCTCTAGCCTTAAGAGATTCAGTAAAAATCCCGGAAAAAATGAGCATTTGAACCGTCGTCCTCCCGAATACGAATCTAGTGTATTACCACTGCGCCAGTTAGCTCTCTGACAAGCTTGTACCCTTGTACCCAATGACGCAGTCTACGGATAACACCACAATGGCTGGCGACAGTCAGTAGTCCCTGAAGATCTTTTGTTATTTATTAGTGTAAATGTTATGGTCTTTGAATTCAGAAATGTTCAGCCTCTGAAAATTCGCAGCTCTTCTGCGAATATTGTCTTGGATGGCAATAGGCCAGAATCCTCAGAAGCTACAACAGTTGTTCACCGATTCCTCAATGCACCTGTTTGTGTCTTTTTTAATTAATGTTCCTCAGTTGTAATTGCCAAGTCTCTGATACGCTTAAAAGTGCGCCGTCTAGCTTGTATTAAGCAATCACTGATGTTATTCTTAGCGAAGTGTCTATACTGAGATAACGTCTTTCTCCAGCGGCTACATCCTACCCACCTTCTCTAATGTTCCTGATCTACATTTTGAAATATATTCCTTTTCATCTATCAGCTTCTTTTCCTTCCATTAAATCTTACTAACATCGTGCTGCACAACTTGTATAACAGAAACTTATTTGTAAAATAACAACGCCAAGCCGATAAAAGTTTTCCTTTTATTATTTTATTACCTTTGGCCTAGTGGTCGTCATGTGGCAGAACATTTAAACGTGTTTTCAAGCTAAAATTACAGTACTTCATATGCTGAATATAAAATTACAGACATTTCGTATGCTGAACTTAAAATTAAAGACATGTCGTACGCTGCAGTTAGAATTATAGACATGTAGTATTAACCATGAAACAATTTTGAAACTCTTCCCAGGCGATAAACGCTAGGTTGAAATTAGTTTCAGAATAAGAAAAGGAAAACTTTTAGAAGCTGTTTCACATTTCTCTACTCCCTTTCTCTATAAGCTCACAAATGTAGCGAGCTTGTATTTTGAATGAGTGGCAAGAGCGCAGTATTTTAATGAACCTATTCGCTAACTCTCGATAAATATTAAATATGAATACTGGGTGTCTCAGTCCTATCGTTATCAGTACAATTTCCGAAAACAGTAACGCTGAGTTCTGTGGCTAAAATGCATCTTAGGTAGGTCATAAAGAATGAATTGAGCAGTGAACCAGACAAACCCTGAAATGTAATGAGATGTAGATGAAACCAGTCCGCCTAGAGAATTTCGAGCGAGAGGATGGCACAAAATGATAACTTTCGGTAATTTTGTGTTCATTAGTGTAATAGTTTTTCTTTATCATTTATTTTTGACGAATATTGTTCTTTTCCATTGTTTTCATTTCTGTGATCCAGGCTACTTCTGAGTTTTCACTTTGCCACAAAATCAAATTTCAATAAATTTTCACCTTACTTCTCATTTTCTCCGCATATCCTCTTGCTATTGTTTGTAATCGATCCACTTCTTGGATCGTCGTGCAGCACTCGCGTGTGCATAAACATCCTGGTCGTATCATCTGTGCAGCATTTCAGATGTTTCTCAGTTCCTTCAGGTACTCGGACAGCCATGCAATACCCAGGGACAGCATGGATGTTTTGCGTCGTTGAAACAATAAATCTACTCAGAAAGCGCCCAGTGAACGTAGTACGGCATTGTCTGTGCCAATACTATTTTCACGTATATAGTTTCGTCCCATATCGTTATGAATGGTTGGTCGTACGGGTCGCGTAGCACGGCTGTCAGGGCGTCACTTAGCTATCGAGTCAACAATTAAGCACCGTCACTGCACACCGTACTTAGCGAGACCTTCCTGGCAGCATGGCATAACTCGCCCTCGTGCTTTCTTTGAAAGTAATTCTTATCTTCCCTTTAACTATCGCCACGGAATAGAAAATAATTAAGGAGATAGTTGAGGCTAGCTCATGGTGCAGCAGTAGCAGCAGATGCTCACCTAAAGAGAGAACTGCCTCGCTCGTATCAATATGGAATACTCACTAATGAAATTCGTCACGAGTTATGCATCTCAGTTTGAGACGAATAGTAGTGTCAATAGGTAGAGCATTAGCAGAAGAATGTACCTCGTCATACATTGCTAAAGCTGTCAGTGGCTTAAAAAGGGGTTGTGGGCACATGAATTTTTCATCATTTTACAATAATATGAAGTGTCAGACAGGCAGCACAGCAAATACTAAATCTGAAATAAAATAATTTCTTCTTGACAACTCGTCCTATTCCATAGACAAATTTTACACTAAAAACTCGTAGCATGTAAAACATAGCATTAAATGTTTACTGTTTTGTCTCATCTGTTTCACTTGTAGCAACATGTAGTGACAAAGGGTAATATGTTAACAATTATCAAATTCACATCACACAAACGAATAACGTATGCATAACCTGTAAACTGACCCGTTCATATAAAGTTCATAAATATTATAAAACAGTGAAGTATGTAATATGCAAATAACTAACTTCCTTAGCTACTTCTCTGTGACAAATTTCATGTGTATTGTGGTGTGTGTGACATAATGGTGCTGACTATTGCCACACCTAACACACCAGATGTTATACGCGATCGTGATTCTGAGCCAGTACTCTAGGCGCTGATGATTTCATTGCGACAGACTAACGATGTAGTTCAGCGACATCGAAATCGATCACTTTCGAGTCATAGCTATTAAGTGGAAATATGCAAGATGTCCCAGGAGGAATGGTTAGTGTCAGGGATATGACAGGAACGATCGCTCGAAGCAACAATGCTGGGTAAAAATGGGTTCTAAAATGCCTGCCTTAAGAGATATGAGCACTTCTTCATTTTCGATACTGTGAAACAAATGCCTTCTACTGTAAACTCTTTGCTTTCCATACTTTGTGAGGAGATTCTATGGACCAAAACAAGAAAAAATTGTCTATAAATGCGTAACCCAAGTGCTGTGAGCAATTGTTTAGAAGAAGGAATGCGCTTCACGACGTTGAACATTAAGAAGAGTTCATAGCTCTTCAGATATGAATTTTATATCCAAAATTTACGAGACTTTTTTGCTTCGAATAACCGTTCCTGTCACATGTTTGAATATTGACCATTCCTTTTGGGGCACCCTGTATCTTCTGAGAAAAGATAATGAATAACTATATAAGGTGCAGCGGTAGAGGAAGGAGATACGAGCTTACACGAATATTGTGGATCCAGTCATATCCTTGTAACAAGTTTCTGTAAGTTTGCAACACATATTCAGCACCAACTGTGACTTCAGTGACAAGCTTTGCTCTCTGTGATGTACATCACAGTATTATACCTTAAGCTTTGCATGTGAAAGCCAACTAGCCAAACAATCGTATCTTCCTTTCTCTTTCGTTTCGGGTTCTAGTACTGCTTCCGGTTACTTTATTCGTCTGCTGGTCGCCCGTGCACGACGGAACAACCAAAGTCTTAGCATTGCAGAACGAATTATATGGACTCAGAACCACACGTCTAATCTCACAGCTGCAAATTCCTATAAAGTACTGTTTCATAGAGTGAGCAGGTTTCCGTAGCAGGTAACTCTACACTGAACGCTGCAACGCAGTGCTTTCCTGTCTATAGAAAAGTAATGTCGTTGGGCGATCTTCAGGAAATAACTAAAACACTTGGACAATATTACCAGTTGATGTACAAATTGCAGCTCTTTGAATGTTGATAAATGTAAGATATTGCTCATAGCAATGAGAAATAATTTAGTAGTATCTGATTACAAGGATAATGGTAAACATCAAGAGTAAGTCACATCGTGTAGGTATCTAGGGGGTATGCTAAGAACATATATGACATGGGACCATCCAGTTCAAACAGCACGAATAGAAGCTTTCTGGCAACGAGATGCATTCTGTAAGGGAAATCATATACAAGACGCTAATGTGACCAATTCTAGAGTATTATTCCAGCGTTTGGAGCCCTTATCACATAGGCTGTCTACAGATATCGAGCGAATTCTAGGAGCGCTGCTGTTAATTTTTGGAACACAGCCTACGACCACCTTAGAGACAGAAGTGATGACACTTTCTGCAGGACCTGACCATCATTTTGCAGGACAATGCTCAAGCACGTACAGCGCAAGCTGTTCCTGATTTGTTTGACTGGTGGGTCTACTAATTGCACCTACCGCACTTCCCTGACTTAAGCTCTCGTGAGTTCAACTCGATTTCTAAACTGAAGGAACCACTTCATGGCATTCGCTTCAGAACTGCTACAAATTCGTCGGGCAGTAGACCGCGCCGCTCGAACTGTCAACACAACTGGCACTGCTAAGAATATCCTACGACTTCCACATTGCTGGCAACGGGTTATACGCAATGCTGGTGACTACTTTGAAGGTCAGTAAAACTTTGAAACACGTATCTATTTTGTATGAGTTGTAAATAAACAGTTGTCACTAATAAAGTTTCAACCCTAATACGTGGTATATTTTGACTAATAGCTTGAGTCAAAACTGAGTATCATGCAAATATCGGCCACCAATAATGTGTAGAGATTTGATGTAAAACGACTAAATAGGTTCGGTTGAAGGTAAAGCGAACGGCTGGCCACGATTCGTCGGTGGGATTCTGAGAAATTGCAGTTCATCTTTATAAGCGATTGCATACAAAACTCTTTCCCGGTTCATAATTGATTGATCAGCTGCATGGGATGAAAACCGAGACGGACCAACAGGGGACATCAAGAGTTGACAATGAAAGACTTTGCGAATGGTCACAAGCTTCTTCAACAGACAAGAGAGGCTAACGAAACTGTAGAAAACTCGTAACTACCAAACACCCGAAGAAAGACGTTCTATACCTCTTGTCTCTAGCGACAAAATTCCTAACAGAAATTGAAAGATCGTCTTTCGATGCAGAAATTCAAAAGATTCGTCACCCCTATACCTGTCCATCCCAAAGAGATCTCGTAGATAAAATGAGGAAACAACACCCTGCCCATAGGCGCACAATCTGTCTTTCTTCCTTCACTCCATCGGTGAGTGGAGATGGAAGAAACAAGAATATGTAGTTCAGAAAAACTAGCCTCTGCCGCAAGCTTCAGTTGTCACATAACGTAAATGTACAACCTATCAATGTATTAAAAATTATCGCTGTTTTTCACCACGTGGGAGGAACGACGGAAAATGAGCCTTTTCTTTTGTCGCTTCGCTGCAGCTAATCTCCTGTGACAGCTCCATTCTTGCATTAGCAAGATGTTCTACAGAGCTAGGCAGTGTCTTTGGCGCCGGCGCACGTCGCCACCAGCTACATCCCTGCTTTGGTCGTTAGAGATACAAATGGCTCCGAGCACTATGCGACTTAACTTCTGAGGCCATCAGTCGCCTAGAACTTAGAGCTAATTAAACCTAACTAACCTAAGGGCATCACACACATCCATGCCCGAGGCTGGATTCGAACCAGCGACCGCAGCGGTCACGCGGTTCCAGACTGAAGCGCCTTTAACCGTACGGCCACACCGGCCGGCTGTTAGAGATACAGCCGCGGGAGCTGCTTACCGTAGCACGGCTGTCTCCCGTACTCCCACTCTCCCCGCCCTCTTTGAATACTGACATTTATCCCTCTGGACACTGAGCATTGGCTCTCACTGCGATGTGAGCAAAAATTAGCTGTTACATCTAAACATATACTACGTAAGCCACTCTACCGTCCGTGGTGGAGGGTACATCGTAGCGATATTATTGGTTTTCTTTCCTTCTCATTTTGCGTATTGAGCGAAGGAAACATGACTGTATGCGTGCCTTGCACGGGCCCTGGCCTCGTACCTGATTCTCATGATGCCTAAGCAAGATACACGTTGGCGGCTGCGGTCACACGCTTTTCATCGAATACAGACTCTCTAAATTTAGCAAATAGGGTTTTGTGAAAACTATATCTTCTTTCTTCCAAGGAAACCCTTTTAAATTTCCCGAGCATCTCTGCTATACTTTCGCATAAGCTATACCGACCGGTTGTCATCTTAGCAAAGCGTCTTTGAATTCGTTAGTTTACTGTTATCGTGCACCCTTAGTAAGACCCCAATCACTGAAATAATACTCCGGACTTCGTCACACCTGTACGCGATTACCCTCACATATCCACTGCAATTTCCGACAACCCTTCGAAGAAATTTATGTCTTCTGTTCTCCCGCCCAAATACTAATTTTACATGATCGTCCCTTTTCACATCGCTTATGAAAGAGTGGGCGAGATAAAACGTCGAACGACGCGGGATTGACATTTGTTAATGAGCTGGAAATGGCCACAGTTGACGTCGATGCAGAGCTGTGCTCAGTTTATTAAACTGTGAGACACGGGCAGCATCTCTGTCTGACGGATGGCAGCGATCACGTTCTCAGTGTTCTGCTGGAACTCTTTCAGTGCGTGAGAATTATTGGAGTACACCTGACTCTTCCATTTGCTCCACAGCTAAAACTCACAGGAAAGAAAGAGAACGCAATGGTTAGGATATTACACTGCCTCCGCTGATTGACTGCTACGGTCGCAGGTTCGAATCCTGCCTCGGGCATGGATGTGTGTGATGTTCTTAGGTTAGTTAGGTTTAACTAGTTCTAAGTTCTAGGGGACTAATGACCACAGCAGTTGAGTCCCATAGTGCTCAGAGCCATTCCTCCGCTGATTGACCTCTTCTCACCGCACACCTCCTGCTCTAGTGACAAGGCTCTCAAGGAAAATGTTCATCAAGTTGTTCATCTTCCATAAGCTGATCCACATATAGGTTAAATAATTTCTAGACGTTCTGGTTAGCTTTAACAGTTTGGTGAGAGAACAGTGTTAGGATACGGACACCAGACATTGGGCACTGATGTTATGCAACAGCTCTTCAAAATAATGATGGGGAGTTTTTGATGCATAATGGTGCATGTTCAGTGAGTTCATATACCTTGACAGCTCAGCTCGGCCTCATATGAAGAAATGAAAAACCGAGGATCCCGAAACCCTGATTCCACTTCACTCAGACATCACCGGTAGACTCAACACGCGATTGCTCGCCTACAGGATGCAACTCAAGCATTTTCTGCGACGAGCAATTCTCTTGTTCGTTGACAGGGGTCAAATTCCGCGTGACTCTTCGAATATTTTGTTTTGCCGTCATAAGCAGTTATACATTGTGACATGCCCTTCTGTTCAACTCTAATCTTGTAATCGGATACTATGCCGTTCTTGCTCTTTGTTGCAGACGTCGTTTTGCATAGTCCACATTTGAAACGAACTGCAATTCGTTGCATCAAGTGAAAATTTTGTCCAACTCTTTCTGAAATTCCATAACAGCACCGTTTTCAACTTTATGACTTATTATCAATGTTTGATAAGATAGGAAATTTTCTCAGTGCGACATTCATAAGAAAAAAAGATGATGAATACCACGACGTTGCTGAATAAGTTTCTTCTTTTACACTAGCGTATTTACTCTTCAGCCTTGCCGAAACCAATTCTCTTTCTTTTCTAGTATTAATTCTTAATGAGCTAGTTTAGAATTTCCGTATTCACCTCTTACTAGCATCTTCATTTTCGATTTCGCCAAAACAAAAACAGTATGCTGAACACATGCATATCGTTAACTGCGAGCATCATTTGATCACTAAGACGTATTTCTGACGTTTATCTACTAGTAGAATCGTGAGATAGGCGACACTGTATTTATGTACGTACTACACCACAGAAAAGAACATGTTGACATTAAACATAAACGTAAATCTAATGAAATATTTTCTAAGAGTATTCGTTTGGCGTGCAGCGATATATGGAAGTGAAACATGGGCTATAACGGAAAACAGTCATAAAGTGAATAGAAGTATTCGGAAAGTCATTCCAAAGATGAATGCTAAAGATGAAATTGATATACTCAGAACTAGTGAAGAGGTATTAAATCAAACTGGGAAGAAAAGAAGCTGACAGCACAGTAGTCGTCATCCTGTGCCATCAAGGAACAGTGAATATGGCAGTGGAGAGAAGGGAAGGGGTAAATACTGTAGTGGGCGACAAAGGCCTGAGTAAAATAAGTAGGTTCATTTTGATGTAGTATGTGGTAGTTACTATTTTTTAAATTTCTGGTTGAGGAAAACTCAATCAGTCGCTCACGTAAATTATATCTTACGTCGCTTTACAACAGACATATACAATGTATAACTTTTATCTGTAACTTTGTGGATGTCAGTTTTCAAATAACATTTGTTGCATACCGGGTGTTAGTTTGTATCAGATAAAGTATGGCTACTACCATAAAATAAACCGAGATGATACAAAACATTGAAAGAAACTTAGGAAATTATAGTTAATAAATGAATTGCAGTGGTAGAAAACGAAGCAGAACAAATGAAACGCAACCGTTTCATTTGTTCGTGTCACGAACCCGAGGACTTGGTATCAGATAACCTTTTGATCATCAAAGCTTAGGTTTCAGCGTTTTCCCTAAATCGCTTTGACTTAAAAATATTGTGATTTTATAGAAGGGGCAACGGTCGATATCCTCTGCCAACCATTTCCACCTGAGCGATTTCTCCGTTTTTATTAATTAAGTTAGTAAAAGAAACTTTCCTGTCAGTTCCATAACTGAATTCTTTTACGTCGTTGTTATTAATCACTTATAGGTGTGATGTTTATGTTCACAGGTGAAGGTAAGCTGGCGTTCTTCACAACTTCGATAATGTAGGGCTTCTCAAGCAATGTTAAGTAAACCACAATCATATTTCATGTTTCTGCCTTAAGGAGTGAGGTGACAATATGATAAGACACTGAGGACACCGGTTGTTCATGCGTTACAGTACTCAGTTAACGTTATTGATGTTGTTTACGTACGGTTTCTAATGTCATCTAACTATCTTCCCGTAAGTTGTTTTCTTGGACACGACTTTTGCCTTGGAATCCAGTAAGGAACTTCCTTGGTGCATCTGCCATCCATTCTTCTGATTATACGGCGCGACCAGCTCCTGTTATAACTACGCCTTCAGTTCCTGATCATTTCCTTAATTCGTTAAATTCCTCTCACTCCTAATAATTCCCAACATACGTCTCTCTCTCACCCGTGTAGAAAACCACAGTTTTTTAACATTGTCCGCTTTTGAAGCCCAGATTTCATTGCCATAATCCAAAACCTGCACAACCAGCTGGTGCGAACTTTGTTTTCCCATATTTGGGACGCTCAGTTTATAAAACTACAAAAGCACTCTAGAACGTTTTTACTTTTTTTGTTGTGATCTCCTCCTAGTGGTTGTCTTTAATTGCTAGAAAACACAACAGCTGCTCAGCGACATTTAAGACTGAGATTTTTAATTTGCACAATTGATTTTCACTTGTGCTTTCAAATTTTCTGTGTGAAGTTCATCTGTTTACAGTTGTAGATTACTGCGTTACAGGTAATCAGTATAATGTCATTAGTGAAAGCAATGTGGTTCACACATATTCCACCAACACCTGTAAGGCTGTCTAAAGAAGAGTAGCAAGAATACGAATTAAAAATGAAAAAAGAAAGAACTAACAGTGTAGTACGAGGAAATGAAAATTATGTAGACTGTAGAGATATACGGGGCCGAATTTTATACGTGAAAAATTTTTAAGCTTTTCAAATAAAGCAAATGTTATTAGCACCTTACATCTTTTCCTTCATATCTACATACTTGCAGCTGCATGGCGACAGAGGGTTACGGATTGTGGCGTCTAGCACGGCGGAGTGTAAGGGAAACTTCGTTCACCATAACAATGCCAGAGCACACATGAGCGCTACGACATCTGCAACAATCCGACACTTTGGTTTCACTGTCATCGATCATGCCCCATACAGTCTCGACTTCGCATCCGATTTTCATCTGCTTCCAAGACTTAAAGAACACCTTAGAGGACATCATTTGAATACTGATGAAGCGGTGCAAGCAGAGGGGAGGGCGTGGCTCCATCAACAGGGCCAAAGATTGTACAGTGAAGGTATCAACAAGCTGGTCTGTCGTTGGGAGAAATGTGTTCGTCGTCAGCGTGAATATGTTGAGAAAAAATATGTAGACATAAGGAAAGAAGATGTATAACGTTAATAACATGTGTTTTATTTAAAAAGCTTGAAGAATTCTCATATTAAAAATTGAGAGGTAGCACTTTCCAGCACGCCCTCGTATGTGGAGTGAAACGGTAGAGAATCAAGTAACGAGAGGGAAAAAAAAGAGATTGCACGAGTTTATGCAGGAAAAAAGACGACCTCGTTCTTGCGGAGTGCAACACAAATACTTCAGATAAAGCACTGTGTGTATCTCACGTAAAGATAGTTGATTCATACTGTGGAGAAGGAAACAGAAAATAATTGCAACCAGGACACCAAATATTTCAAATCACATGCTACAATGACGATGGAAAAATAGCTCACAAATTGTAAGAGCAGCCAAAAACGAACATGATGTCAGCATGGTTAAATGTTAAGTCTAGGAAGAAATCGTATGTGTTTATAATTGCGCCGTTTTGTATCACGTTACAATTAATTTCTTAACCACAGTTTGTCAGCTCATGAAGCTCCCGTTTATACCTTGTTCATGTAAAAAATATGTTTTTACGGTAGCAGCTTTTCTTCAGCCATTGCACATTTGTGTAGACCATCTGGTGACTTGTAAATGACTGACAGAAGTTAACTAAAGGCTCTATCGTAATGAACAGAAGTGACACTAGTGAACACATACCAAAATTAAAGCATAAACGTTCCAATAAACGTGGGTCCGCAAACAAACCATTTGTGAGGTATTTGGGAATGTGTGTTTACGAAGTGCCACTGACTTCAGTACAAAATATTCTCGTAGTTAGTACAAATGTGTTTGAAATGTAGACTTATGGACTGAATCCCTGTCTAACTGGACTCAACTGTCACCGACGGCCTACATTAACAAGAAACACATCACTACTTGAGCGCGTTACGTATTACTGTACACTCGTACCTGTTTAAGATGTTCCATGTGTCGTCCTCTCAACTAGACGCGATACTCAGCTACTCTTTGCAGTCAGTTATGAATTTTTTCAAGCATCTCGGGAATATTTCGTAAATCTTGACATGGCTATACAATTCGCTGCTTCAACTGAAGCTTATCAACGACAGTGTGGTACAACCCACTTTCGAGTTTACCCCGCACAGGAGAATCCACAGGATGGATTTCAGATGTTCTTGGAGGCCAAGGAGTAAGCCGTGTTAGAGCTATAACCTAAGACAAAATTTTTCCGTTACATGGCGTCTTACATCGTGCATGTACCACATTCTACAATCATAGACCATGAGTGAAATTTGGGCCTAAACAGATGGGGACTTAATACAAAAGTTTATATTTCAAATACGTTTTTACAAACTATTATAATATCTCTATACCGAAGTCAATGGCGAATCTAACAACACATTCGCCACAATTCGTTAACGGCTCGGTTGTCGATCCATGTTTACTGTAACGCTTGTACTTCCACTATCGCATACTTTCACATGTTTCAGCTGTCCCTGTTATAACGCCCTTTGTATATTCACCTTGTAATATAAACTGTTTTTCCAGAATGAGATTTTCACTCTGCAGCGGAGTGTACGCTGCTATGAAACTTTCTGGAAGATTAAAACTGTGTGCCGGACCGAGACTCGAACTTGGGAGTTCTCCCGAGTTCGAGTCTCGGTCCGGCACACAGTTTACTCTTCCAGGAAGTTTCATAAATTGTTTTTGCATACTTCTGATACAATCTAGTAGTAACTGGTTTTTCAACGGAGAACGAAGGAAGCAAAATTAAGGTTTATCGTCTCTGGGGTGAAGAGTCATTAGAGACGGAGCACATGCTCGGACTGTGGAATGGAAGTCTCCGTGTCCATTTCAAATGAACTGTCCCATTAATTCCCGGCAAGGTTAGAGGATGTATAGAACATTAAGACGGATTGGACAAGCGTGAAGAAAGACATCCGTGGTCTTGTTAGGGCAACAGCTGGACCTTGGCACGGACTGGTCGCATAATCTCCTTACCTACATGCCTCTGGCTTACTTGGTCTCTTTCCTCACACAGATGTAATCTTGTGTTCTTCGTCTGGACTGCTGTCTAACGTTAATTCCTCATTACCTAATTCTCCATTCTTATCCATTCGGACTTGTTTTGACATTCGCCGACACCTGCTTCGGAGCCGTAGTGTACTTTCTGCCCTAACAGTGCTAACTGGGTAGGTCGGCGAAATATCGTGGAAAAAAATAAACATTAACTCGGCTGCGTACCCACAAACTTGGAATTCACAACACTCTCCTTTGTTTATAATTTCAGAGACTGAATGTAAATCAGTTTTCGTATACTACATCGTGTACCAGATTTCCTTGAAGAAAAGTCTACATCACGTTCAATTCTGAAATTTTCGAATCACATGAATGGGTTATTATATACCTCTCCTTCACAGCACTAGCCTACAATATTTTTTATGCAAATAATGAGACTGCCACAAATTTAGTATTAAATTTATTTCCATGAGAGGTTATATTTTTGAGTAATTTTAACAGTTGTTCATAAATTCTTTGTGATAAATTATGTAGGAAGTCTTTGAACTAGACTCCTCTGAAGTCAGTGTGCCCAAAACCAAATATTAAAAATTCGAAGCATGACATTACACATCACGTAAGTTTAGACGTAATCAACATATAACTCTGCAATAGCTACTATTAAAGCTACTACAGTAGTCTTCAAACTTATAATTGTAAAAATACATAATGTCTGCTAATATATATAACAAGCCGAACCTCAACGAAAATAAATGTAACACGTTGTGCATAAACAGGCGTAGAGTCAATTTCCTTTAGACTGCACTTTGGCGATAAACCACTGTAAACAGTAACAATAGTCAAATACGTTGGAGTAACCATACGGAGAGACCGAAAGTGAAATAACCACATAAAACTTGCTGTAGGAAAAGTAGATGCCCATCTGTCATGCAATGGAAGAATCTCAAGTAAATAACATTCATTTGCGAATAGTGACTTACAAAGCATTGTTTCAGCAATTCTTGAGTACCGTCTGTCTGTAGCTCTTACCAGATTGAGAGTTTAGAAGAGACAGGGATCCAACCAGAGTGGCCCACTTCGTCACGGGTTTGTTTAGTGAGCATACCAGGGTTGCGGTGTGCTGAAAAAATTTAGTAGCAGACGGTACGAGAGACGTTGTGCATCACGGAGAAGTTAAGTGCTAAAATTTCAACGACCTAAGTTACAAGGAGAGCTGGGCAACATATTGTCACATCGTAACCATGCTCAAGTCCAAATCCAAAAGGAGGATCATGAATAAAATACGATACTTAGCACTGAAAGCACGTTTGTTAAGAACAACAACGCACAGCCAGAAGAGAACTGAGCTGCTGGGCGGAGAGTGCAGTTATTTACAGAAATATAGAATGTTCGAGAATCTTGTTATTTGATGAAATGATAATTACTGAATCCATATATCCATAAATATTATAAAAATGGATCTATGTACACTATGTGATCAAAAGTATCCGGACACTCCACAAAACATACGTTTTTCATATTAGGTGCATTGTGCTGCCACCTACTGCCAGGTACTCCATATCATCGACCTCTGTAGTCATCAGCAGAATGGGGCGTTCCGCGGAACTCACGAACTTCGAACGTTGTCAGGTGACTGAGTGTCACTTGTGTCATACGTCTGTACGCGAGACTTTCACGCTCCTGAACATCCCTAGGTCCACTGTTTCCGATGTGATAATGAAGTGGAAACGAGAAGAGACACGTACAGCACAAAAGCGTACAGACCGACCTCGTCTGTTGACTGACAGGGACCGCCGACAGCAAATATCTATCCAGACCATCACACAGTAATTACAAACTGCATCAGAATCCACTGCAAGCACTATGACAGGCAGGAGGTGAGAAAACCTGGATTTCATGGTCGAGCGGCTGCTCGTAAGCCACACATCACGCCGGTAAATGCGAAACGACGCCTCGCTTGGTGTAAGGAGCGTGAACATTGGACGACTGAACAATGGTTCAAATGGCTCTGAGCACTATGGGACTTAATATCTGAGGTCATCAGTCCCCTAGAACTTAAAACTACTTAAACCTAACCAACCTATGAACATCACATAAATCCATGCCCGAGGCAGGATTCGAACCTACGACCGTAGCGGTCACGTGGTTCCAGACTGAAGCGCCTAGAACCGCTCGGTCACACCGGCCGGCGACTGAACAATGGCAAAAGGTTGTGTGGAGTGACGAATCACGGTACACAATGTGGTGATCCAATGGAACGGTGTAGTTGTGGCGAATGCCCGGTGAACGTCATCTGCCAGCGTGTATAGTGCCAACAGTAAAATTCTGAGGCGGTGGTGTTATGGTTTGGTCTTGTTTTTCATGGAAGGGGGTTGCACCCCTTGTTGCTTTGGGAGGCACTATCACAGCACAGGCCTACAGTGATGTTTTAAGCATCTTCTTGCTCCCCACTATTGAAGAGCCATTCGGGGATGGCGATTGCATCTTTCAACATGAAAGAGCACCTGCTCATAATGCACGGCCTGTGGCGGAGTGGTTATACGACAATAACATCTCTGTAATGGACTGTCCTGCACAGATTCCTGACCTGAATCCTATCGAACACCTTTGGGATGTTTTGGAACGCCGACTTCGTGCCAGGCCTCACCGACCGACATCGATACCTTTCCTCTGTGCAGCTCTCCGTGAAAAATGGGCTGCCATTCTCCAAATAATTTTTCAGCAGTACAGTACAGATTAATGTGGTCCAAAAGCTGATACCAAAGAAGGAAATTCATTCGAATAGCAGCTGATACACAGAATGATTAAATATGAGGAAAGAGTCAGATGATTTGTCTACAGTGACGCTATGCGCACCAGTCTGTACGCTAAGCGTTACGCCTGGCCATAGAAAGATTGCCGTGGGGAGTATGTGCGGCTCTACAGTCCGACGCAGCGACTTCTGAATAATTGAACCGGCTGATAGGTGAACAGAGCGCGGGCTCGTCAGCATCCCATTTTAAGGGTCTCCTATGTGGAGGGTCGCCGGTTCGGCGCCCGCGGCAGTCAATACAAAGCTCGCAGCTTTCGTGGCTGTGTGGCCGCTCCGGGGCCCATGCCACCAGCTTATTTATAGCCCCGTTATCCCCTGCCGCGCCCAATTAATCGTTTGCCGTGTCCGCTACTTCTTTCCTTTAATCAATTAGCTGCCGTTATTGTTAGCGCGGGGCACGTTGTCACACGTGCCCGCACACACGTTGCTCGCAGCACCAAAACGTGCTCTTCCAGTCATCGCATTGAAGAGAATTTTTAGTCTTCTAAATCTAAATTTGGATTTCGCAGCTAAATTTTCCGGCACCTACCTAGCTGAGTTATAAATGGTGTTCCGTCACTGGCGTTCGGCATGGCGCCGCACCTGTAATAGTCAATAAATAGCTCATCTGACGAAAAATCAGACAACCTCTTTAATAGCGCACGCTGTCGCTTTAGAGCACTCTAGATTGCGTAAAAATGATATCAGGCAGTCACGTGATCCTCCACAGCTACGTAAGTTATGGCAGTGAAGTGGTGTGTATGTCCATGTCATTTGTATAAAACCAGTGCACTACGAAGGATCGACGTCGAAACGTGACGGAATGGCAGGAAGATGACACCTTATTTTTACGTGTCCATGGCCACACCTTGGACGAAGTGGCCCGATTTGTTGGTGTGGCAACGCAGACTACCGAACGTGTCTGTAAGTAATAGTGTACCACCGGCGATCACGTTACGTCGCGTAAAAACTGTGGTCACAGGAAAGGCAACCGACATGTAGGGGAGACCTGTGTGACGCTTTGTCAGCGAAAATCTGTTCCAAATGCGACAGGAATTTCTTCTGTCAGGGGATGTAGCTCTAACTCGACCGCTTTCCGAGCATACATTGCGAAGGGAACTACAACTACGTGCAGTGTATATTTGTAGTCGGGAACCACGCAGAAGGCCACTGCTCACAGCTACACATAAAGCAGCGTGTGTTCTGGGCCTCACACGGCAGTTGGGTGTTAGCTGACTGAGGACGTGGAGGGTAGTGTGACGAGTCGCTGTTTTTTCCCTTATCAAACGCTGCAGTGCGTCGAGTGCACGTACGGTCCAATTACGTGTTCACCGCCGCTTGCGGACGGTGTAGTTCAGACCGTATCACGTTTTGGAGGTGTTGCTCGTACCACGATCTGGACCTACTCAAACAGGTTTCCGTGGTGATGAACCAGGATGTTTATTTCAACTTTGATTCCCAAGTCTTTTCCTATCTCCTATGTCTGTTGATGAGTATGCTGTGAATACCCCCCTCTTGCAAGCTGACAACAGCTGCGTTTACTGTGCAAGTTCTACCTGGATTGGCCCGCTAATTCACATGATATTCATCCCGTGTAAAACGTCTGCGATTATTTCGAGTAGGGGATGAAAAGTAAAACTGCATCCTCCAGATTTTGTAGCTTTTCATCGGTGAGTGGCATCTCGTGGACCATATCTGTAGAATCTTGCGAACCGTCTTCCTCGCGGAATTTGGGCCGTTATCCAGCCTGGAGGGGTGTACGTGTGGCTATGGCCTCCCATCTGGTAGATAGTTCGTCTGGTGCAAATCTTCTTAGTTGACGCCACTTCGGCAAATTGCGTGTAGATGAGGATGAAATGATGAAGACAGCAAAACATCTTGTCCCCCAGTGGAGAAAATCTTCCACCCGGGCCCCCGCATG
Source organism: Schistocerca serialis cubense (assembly GCF_023864345.2). Taxonomy (NCBI): domain Eukaryota; kingdom Metazoa; phylum Arthropoda; class Insecta; order Orthoptera; family Acrididae; genus Schistocerca; species Schistocerca serialis. The sequence continues at coordinate 62,865,750 of NC_064640.1, forward strand.
ACATTTTGCCGCGCTGACCTCTCAGGTACGGTGCTAGAAGGTGTTTGCTTGAGATACAACAGATACGTAATAGAATAACCATAGCTGACAGATAGGTACGCTTTTCGTTCCATAGGTTCATACGGAAGACGAAGCAGAATACACCATAAAAAACATGTGAACATTTAGAAAAGAAGAAACGTGATAACGTTCCTTCCACAGCTCATTCGTGAAGCTGTCCGCAAGGGAGTGGAATAAGTGAAAAATCTAAAACACGGATTAAATTAAAAGATAATACCAAACTTGTCACAAACATGTACGGTCACTAAAATGCATAAAATTGTTTTATAACATTTAATTACACTGAGCGCCTTTATGCTATAAAGGTGTCCAGATGTCTGATTTTATATGACGCTTACATTATTTACTACTGTTAATATTATATACAACATTTGGTTCTACTACACAATTCGTCAGGTGTGTAGAGGAGCTGGCAACCAGCAAATTCTTTAATCTTCTGTTAAACTGTATTTTGCACTTTTGTGGCACGACAGAATGTCTAAATTAATTCATAAATAAAGGCCGTGTGCTGTTGATGAAGGAGTGCTGTATTTGAGTACAGATGTTCTGTTCTCTGAGTAGTCGACAGCTATGAACTACGTAGCAAACACTGCTTTGAAGGTACAGAGAAAATAATTTGTTTATTTGTTTCTAAGACGTAGAATTCCGAAACACAGATCTGTAGGATTCACTGACATGGGGTCGTAGGTAAGGCAGACGAAAACTTGATGAACCGTAGGACGTTTATATCGAAGACTGTCGACGTGACTCCTGTAACTGTTTCAGTGCCAGTAAAGCACGTAACTCGGAATAGGGGAACAATACTCCGGAAAGTCAAAAATATTATTCAGCTCATATGATATGTGAATACCACATACGGTCTGGGTACTTTTTATTTCTTTTAATAAACTTGGCGCTGACACCAAATGCTGCTGTCGGGTATTTTTAGCTGTAACTAGTGAAATACCCTGGTGTGCAAAACTTGAGGCTGAAAGAAATTTTCGCGTCATGTGTCACTGCCAAGTAATACAGCTCGATGAGACCTCGACGACGTACAGAATTTCTACAGTATAGTACAGAAACTAACCAAAAGAAATACGCAATGACACGAACAGAAATGACACTTTTATTCAAAGACAATAATTACACTGAACTCAGCGTGATTTATGATGGTCCCTTGGACATTAACAAAATCAGGACATTGTTCTTAATACGGTGTTATTATTACGGCCAGCAATGCATGTTCTGCAACTTCACAAGTTTGGTAAGGAGTTCTGGTGGTAGATTGTTCCATTCCTCAACTAGAGCGATAAAAATTAAGTCAGGGGCAAATGCACACCTCAGAAGACACAGACGTGGAGGGAGTACAGCGTTGCAATAGCGTTGACCGGTGAGTGTTCTGTGTTCAAAGATTGGGAGGTCAGCACGGCCTTCTAACATTTTGCTTTCCCCCGCTATAACATCTACACCACCAAAACGATCATGTTCGACAATGTTCCCACCTCTCGCTGTATGACGGTACATCCAGCATCACTACTCACAAGGGAACCTCCCCATCGCACCCCCCTCAGATTTAGTTATAAGTTGGCATAGTGGATAGGCCTTGAAAAACTGAACACAGATCAATCGAGAAAACAGGAAGAAGTTGTGTGGAACTATGAAAAAATAAGCAAAATATACAAACTGAGTAGTCCATGAGCAACATAGGCAGTATCAAGGATAAGCTGAGCTAGGGAGCGCCGTGGTCCCGTGGTTAGCGTGAGCAGCTGCGGAACCGGAGGTTTTTGGTTCAACTCTTCCCTCGAGTGAAAATTTTAGTTTTTTATTTTCAGACCTGTCCGTCCGTCCGTCCGATGCGAGGTAACTGCGCTGTAGAATGGGGACGCTACACCTAAACAAACATCGAAACACACGAAGTCAGTCGACTACAGCGCACAGAAGAGAGAGAATTCCTGCTAACGAGGCTCCCTGGCTGGTTGGCTGGCAGTTTGGACGAGAATGCATTAAATACGTGAGATGTATTCCGTGGGCAATATGAATCCAGCAAATATAGCTCGCGACTTCAATAACAAGGTTCCCATCGCAAAACACAGACACTTAACTTATTACAGTGAACAGAGACGTCTATGAACGAACGGACAGATCATAACTTTGCGAAAATGAAGAAAGTAAACTTTTCGCTCGAGGGAAGATTTGAACCACGAACCTCTCGCTCCGCAGCTGCTCACGCTAACCACGGGACCACGGCGCTCCTTGGCTCATATAGTCCTTTATGTTGCCTATGTTGCGCATGGACTACTCAGTTTGTATATTTTGCTTATTTTTTCATAGTTCCACACAACTTCTTCCTGTTTTCTCGATTGATCTGTGTTCAGTTTTTCAAGGCCTATCCATTGTGCCAACATATAACTAAATCTGAGGGGGTGCGATAGGGAGATTCCCTTGTCAGACTGAGTCTATTCTCATCCTTGGCACCATCGCAAACGATGCTGTCTTCGGGCGGGTGTCAACGGAACAAAACACACTAGCCGCCGAGCAGAGAGTCCTCTCGCATACAGTTCCTGTGCCACTGTGGAGCAGAAGATTGCGTGCTTTGCAATGCTGTAAAATTTTTTTACAATTGTAACCGTTACCTGACGTGTGTCCGTTCTTGCCTGTTGGAAAATGTAGTGGTTATCTGCTGCTGAAGTTGACCGTGGTGAACCGCCTACTCTGCTTCGGGCAGCAGTTCCCGTGGTTTGGAACGCTCCCCATGCACGTCAACAACTGTGTGGGTAATAGCAAATTCCAGGACTACTCACTCTTCACTCTTCGTCCTTTTTCCGGTTTCCCGACGATTTTTCCCCTTACGAAGTCATCCGACTGTTGTTTCTGGGCCACGCTGTAGTGAGTAATTCCACCACAGTGCACCGTAACTGCTCACTGATTGACACAAACAGTCGTTTTCTGTTCCCTCAACTGCGTTGTGTTGCGGGGACAGGTAATCTCACACTATGTGACGTCCAGTTATGTATGCACGTCTAGGAGACCTCTAGCAACACGATCGCGCACTTTCACTCATTTCCACCGAGTTGTTAATAAGTTGCATTATTTTACCTATCTTGTCCCTCAGTTCTGCAGAGCAATGTATGTTGCTTCGGCGTGCCTAAAAATCAATGGGAATAGTATGAAATACGCTGTGTGCTAACTCAGGGAAATATCTTTACTTACTAGTGAAACGAATTTTAGAAAATCATGTGGCAATTTACAACAGAAATTAGTACAGAAGGTTTCCTATATTTTTACGTTACTCATTATTTCTCACCGTTTCTCCACTTGTTCTAAGTTAATTGCTTATGTAAGTGTAAGGTGTCTTTTTCTTAAGGTGATGGTTGAACTTTTTGGATCACACCTACTAAAAACGAAAAAAGCAACAAAGAAGTATGGAATACATTAATCTGGCAGCAAAATGTGTGCACCTCCTCTGGTATACCTCTGCTGCATATTTTTACATTGCAGCTACACTGCCTATTTCTGCAGAGTCTGTGGCAATATTGTAACAAAATAGGTAAGTAAGTACCTGTGTTCAAGAAAATGACAGTGAGCTAGATCCCATGACGTTAATGCGCAACGTGGAAGAAGAAGCTGCAGAAGTAATTTTTTAATGAAAATTGAAATTTTTAGAGAATCCAACAGAGGACCTACTCTCACGAGCGAACTGTATTAGGTAGGTAAAGAAGCATCCGCTGCATATAGTCATCGGTGCAGCAATACAAAATAATTACCAGATACGATCACTGCGTTTGCAAGTTGCCTACCTTGGTCGTCATTTCACTTCTAGTTAAAATTTTTTTTATCAAAATTTGCAAACAGAAGTTATTTCATTTAGAGTTTTCACATCAGTATTGTGTTTATGTGTGGTTACTAGGCACTGCTGTGATTCACCTGGTTTCTCCACTTGAGTTCTGAACCGTCTCATACTAAATTATTTTCGTAACTGCATTTTTAATAATTTGTTCTTTGTAACATTGTCAGTCCTTCCTCGTAACAGTAACACAGTGAAACTTGAATTTTAAGGACGGCGTATCATCGGATGTATTTCTGTTGCTTAATTTTTTTTCTGCAAAAGATGAAATATTTGCTCTAAACATTTCGCATATTGTTCTCATTTATGCTACATCGAAGTAATAATAAACAATCAAAGACAGTCGTTTTGCGTTTATTTTTTCCCATTAAAATCCATCTATCTTCGCCATCAAAAGTATCACAAAAATGCTTTGATTTATTTGCGTTATTTGTTGGATGCGATAAGGCTTGAAAGTAATGACAGTGACCTTTTTTACTTGCTTCCGGTCAAGTTACTGTGATCTTTCACTTCGGTTTTCCCTCCTCGTCGCCTTACTGTTGTTGGCCTATAGTTCTTCTTGTGCAGGGAGAATGTTGTATTCATAGGCTATTGTATCTAGGAACAAATGATGTTTTTTGGTCGGTACTTCAGTCTAGTGACTGTTTTACAGTCACACGACGGGATGCGCACTAGAGACCACCGTAAGGAGTTTCTGTCATTTTCTGCAGTTTTTGTTGTTGTTAGACATTGGGTTGAGTTTTATGCAGCATTTGAAAATATCTCGCGTTCTATGGTTGGTTAGTTTGGGGAAGGAGACCAGACAGCGAGGTCATCGGTCTCAGCGGATTAGGGAAGGACGGGGAAGGAAGTCGGCCGTGCCCTTTGAAAGGAACCATCCCGGCATTTGCCTGGAGCGATTTATGGAAATCACGGAAAACCTAAATCAGAATGGCCGGACTCGGGATTGAACCGTCGTCCTCCCGAATGCGAGTCCAGTGTCTAACCACTGCGCCACCTCGCTCGGTACGTTCTATGCCTTTAAGTGCTGTATGAAGTGTTAAAACTACTTGAAATATTTCTTTAATTCTTTAGGAACAGAATTTTACGGTAAGTAAAATACTATTTACTTTCAGAAACATTCATATAATATGCAGACAACCAACCTGCACTTCGTCGTTCGTGCACCATCTTGTAACATGAAACAGAAGGTCTTTTATCACGGATCAGGTGATACTTACAAATAAAATGAGTTTCTTTAATGTCTTAATAATTTTATCTGTCTTGAAAATGGAAACAGCTTTTAGTTTCCAGTAGCTCCTAGTTCAAAATACTATTTTACTTGTAACTCCTTTACTTAATTTGATGACTCTCAGTGGTTAGTAGAGTGATAATGTAACAGATAGGCAATTAAATACAACTGTGATAATATTTTGTCAATTGCATCTCTTTCAAATTTCAATAGAATGTTTGTTGCTTCGTACATAACCATATTGTACATTGGAACAAGTTTTCACAGTTGGTGTAGTTTTTGTAATTTCAGAAAAAGACTGTAGCACATAAAAAGTGAATTCCAACATTTAAACATGGAACAAAAAATATATAAAACTACCATTACAGGGCGGGCTAGAGACAAAAGTCAGAGAAGTATACCAAAGTACAATACTCCCCACTACCTTGAAATTTCACATTTACATTTTGTTTTACCAACTCATTTCTTCATATCCGTTTCTTGCTGACTGCTGTTTCCGTAGTGATCAATATTTTGGTCCGCAAATTTATCATTTTTTATACGCTTCATCACACCAAGATTTGGGGGATATTTTCTTAATGTATTATGTATCTTCCGTCTCGTTAAAACGTTGTTTGCAGTGCCTGGAGACATTCTGGTATACCGATGTTATTTTTGCAACTCTTTTCAATAGCTCTTACGCCAACAAAATATTCGTTTATTGTTTTACCCGTGCATTTAAATTGAGCTCGTGTAGCTTTACCGTATTCTGTTCTACACATCATCAGACTGTTGAGGTCCATTGCTTGGTAAAGTCTTCCTCCACACATTTCCATACATTGTAGCATTCAGTGATTCGCACCTACATAACTCCTGCACTCTTTGTAATAACATCTACTGATCTTCCATTAGGTCTTCATCTCGCGTCTCGGTGTTGTATCTTGTGTCTTCTACCATTTATTTGTGTGGCTAAATAAGAAACACACATCTCTATTTTACTTTCATTAGTCATAACTACATCTCCTATTGCGTAATGTACCCTGATCAACTGTTTTGTTCACCTGTTGCTCCTAACAGTTCCCAATATGTGTTTCTTCTCTGCAACCCACCGTATTAGAATGGCTTCCGCATTAAGTCCGTGTTTCACCTCCTAAATTCAAGACTGACAATGCGCACTGATTATAAACCTTCCTGTTGTCTGACATTGGAATTCAGCTTAGGAAAGGCACACTCTGTCATTTTTACTTTCTCTTTTATTTATCTGATGTCTATTCGTTAATTATCTCCACCTGCCATGAAAAAAAAGACTGGTTCATGTGTTAATTTGTACTGTCTTCTTTTCGACGTGCGCGAAACCAAGCTGGTTGAGGTATGTCCCATTAACGTCTGTTCCACAGTATGCTGACGTAGACTGAATCAATGTGGTACTCCTCAAAGGCTGGTTATTCAGATTTTGCTGAAATTGAATCAAATGCTTTCCAGAAAACTATAAATCCCACACAAAGTGTTTATTCACACTCATCGCATTACTCTGTAATTTAACTCAAAATCTGCAAAATGTCCATTGTGTAGAAGAACTTGTAACGGCCCTATGTTCGTTTATGTGATTAATACCCAATGCTCATTTCTTGCTCTGCATTCTCTCCACATTTTACCTCCCTATACTTTTAATCTGTTTTGGTTGTCCTTTATCACAAGTGATACACGGAATGACTTTTGGCTTTTGTGATATCCTCTCCTAGCGTCGATGCAGAGGCGGGAAGGAAAGGGAAAGCCGGATACAAGTTGTAGCGCAGCTCTTGTTCTGGGGAAACCGCTACCCGCGCCCCTCCATTCGGCTGTCTACCTTTACTTGTGCATTCTTTACATCTTCTTTCATAAATATTCTCAGTTCAGTGTTCTCCGTAAGCCATTTCTTGCGACAGTGTCATATTTCTTGACCAACTCTGTCCGTACTACTCGTAAAGGAGTCGTATTGGCTATTTTGTTATGAGGACAAAGCAACTAATAACCGACCTGTTCAGTCCCTCACAGACCTCATTCACTGTTTCATTTGTGCTGTAGACTTTTCGAATGAAAACCGGAAATAATTTCCTTGTGCCAGTGCTTTTAAAATCGATCCTCTTTTCGAACTCTTGAGAGATCAGACGGTAGAACTACTATTGAATATGCAATGGAATTCATTTTAAAGTTTCGGTAGCACTGATTAATGAGAAAGGATTGTTAGTCCGAGGTAAGTAAGGAGAGAGTCCGCCTGCATGTCTTATACCAGTTTTGATATAGGTGTGGACCTAAAATTTAGCCGGCCGCTGGTGGCCGAGCGGTTCTGGCGCTACAGTCTGGAACCGCGCGACCGCTACGGTCGCAGGTTCGAATCCTGCCTCGGGCATGGATGTGTGTGTTGTCCTTAGGTTAGTTAGGTTTAAGTAGTTCTAAGTTCTAGGGGACTTATGACCTCAGCAGTTGAGTCCCATAGTGCTCAGAGCCATTTGAACCATTTTGAACCTAAAATTTGTTCGACGAATTTCATGTTGAATTTGACGTTTCCGAGTTTCTGTTTTATGAATAGGAGAATTACTTGTCTCTCCAGTGGCTAATACCTTACTGTATCGTCAAATTTTAGTGTTGGTGTCTGACATCCCGTGTATGCCGTTAAGCAGGTTACTTTTTTTCTACAGGAGTGCATAATGAGTTATTGAAACGCAACAGTGGTGCTGTGTTGCAGACTAGGCGAGGCATCGGAAAGAGAATAGCACAACAGCAAATTATAGGCCTGATGGTGTGCTCAAACTGTTGTTCCACGTCACACATCCCGAAATGGTTCAAATGGTTCAAATGGCTCTGAGCACTATGGAACTTAACATCTGAGGTCATCAGTCCCCTAGAACGTAGAACTAATTAAACCTAACTAACCTAATGAGATCGCACACATCCATGCCCGAGGCAGGATTCGAACCTGCGACCGTAGCAGTCGCACGGTTCCAGATTGAAGCGCCTAGAACCACTCGGCCACCGCGGCCGGCCCCGAAACGGTCAGACTAAAACAATTCTCGTTTAAAGCGTGTGTGAAATTGCAATGACGTTGTCGATAACCGGCAAGGATTTCTATTGTCAGACATCTTCATTGGCGTAAGTGACTTACAAGCAATGAAGGAATTATTTCTTGTAAAATACATTTTTGAGGCTACAAATGATGTAACGGAATGACATGAACATGAGCTCCAACGAAAAAATTACGGGGATAGTTAGCGATTTTTCTGAGTATTTTCCAGAATGAGATTTTCACTCTGCAGCGGAGTGTGCGCTGATATGAAACTTCCTGGCAGATTAAAACTGTGTGCCCGACCGAGCCTCGAACTCGGGACCTTTACCTTTCGCGGGCAAGTGCTCTACCATTTTTTTTAAATGCTCTACTAATTGTTTTTAAGAAAACAAATAAAAAACCTCTTGGGTATGAAAATAAAAGACGACGTTCTTCATAAATAACACAATATCCTTTGAAAACGTAAAACGTTAAAGGTAGCTATATTTCCGCAACGGCCTTCTTTTGTATTTGTATGTTTTTTTGGTAACATAAATGAGTGTACAGTCTCACCATCAGCAGCATTTATTTTTTATTTTTTATTTATTTTTTTTTTTTGAGCACAAGAGAAAGAAAACAAATAGGCTGCAGATAGAGAGCTATGTGTGAAAGGGATAAACATGTGTAAGGAGAAAAAAAAAACTTAGAAGAGGAGGAGAAAAGAGAACTGAAATAAAATAGGAATACTTTCCGCGCCATGCTCCACTTTGGCGCGCCAGCAGAACAAAATGCATTCTATCATTGACCATTGAAGGGGAACGTGGGATCGTCCAGCCTGGGCTGGTACGGTTCGTTGAGATTCCAGCTTTGAGGCGGGTTGGTGAAAATGCTCTGTAAATAGTTCGCGAAAGTGGCCCGATAGTGTCGATGCCGGCGAAGGGTGTGGTGATACACTTGGAGGCGTGTCCAAAAGTCCGCCGGATCGACGATGTCGTCTCGGAAGAGGTAGTCGACAGCCATGCCACTGATCCATGTGATGGCGTGCCACTTAGCCGATGGAAAGTAGGTCGTGTCGGGATATATCATCATAGTGGGAGAAACGTGATGTGGTGGTACTCGGAGGTAGAAAGCCACAATCTTCTGTACGAGGGTCCAGACAGCTGCTGCTGGCCCACACTCAAAACGATGTAAATCTGTATCTTCGACATTGCACTTGAGGCACAGGGGTGAGTCCACCAGTGCGATGCGATGCAGTTTCTGTCTTGTAGTATACTTGCCGTTGACGAGAAGGTACCACATAGAGGTGGTGTCAGTGGTGTGATATGGTTGGTGGATCGTTTTCGAAACTGTAGGCCATGAAACCTGGGGGTGACGTGTTTCGACGGGGTTGCGGGGTGGAGACTTTCGGAGAAGGCGGTAGATGTCGCGGGTGGTCGTCTTCCTGGTCCTGGGGAGCTCGGTACATATGTAGCTGCACTCCAAAAAGAAACGGCCGATATGTGACATCGGAGGTGGGATGTGTGCCAAAGACGTCGGTGGGCGTCTCGAAACAGGCGCGAGCTCGGTGGTCAACATTCCAGTAAAACTAGCATTTTGGCTTTTCCATAACCGGAGCATAGTATTGGTGTAAAGTGCCGTTGTCCTGGCTCTCACATTAACCAGATCGAGGCCACCGTCCCGCTTCGGTAAGGTGAGAGCTTCATACTGGACTTTGAAGATGTGTCCAGAACAAATGAAATAGCCGAATGCCGCCTGTAACCTGGCCACCATTGTCGCAGTGATGGGCAGAATCTGCGCTATATGGGGTATCCGAGCTGCCAGATGGGTATTGACGAAGGTGACTCTCTGGCACATATTCAGCGGGCGTAGTATGTGATTTTGTATGTTGGCCCGGATGCGTTGCAGCAGCGCACGAAAATTGATCGCCGAGGTGCGGCGAATGTCTCGCGTGTACACCAATCCGAGACAACGAATGGTGTCTACCAGTTGAAATGGAACTACGCTGTCTGCGGGAAGGCCGCGGCCGATCTTCATGGCGCATGATTTTGCCACGTTCATAGCGCTCCCTGCCCCTGCACTGTAACGGGTAATCCACTGCATCGTAGCTTGTACTTCAGCCGCTGAACGTACGACGAGGGCCAAGTCGTCCGCGTAAGCTCGGCAGCGGAACATATGATCCCGGAGTGGAATACCTGTCAAACGTCGCCGTAATCCGCAAATGAGTGGTTCCATCGCAATGGCATAAAGTACCGTCGACAAAGGGCAACCCTGCCGTACTGACCGTTCAATCCGTATAGGTTCTGTAAGTCTGCCGTTGACGAGAAGTCTGGACGTTGCTCCACGAAGGAGCCGCATAATCACTTGCGTGAACGTCGGGGGAATTGCCATCCGGTCCATCACTGCGTTGAGGAATGCATGATTGACGCGGTCAAAAGCTTGTTTGAAGTCGATGGAGATTAAAGCGCCTGGCAGTCGCGAGTGTGTTGCCACAGCGATCACATCTCGATATTCACTGAGGGCCGTCTGTATATTACGATCGCCGCCTAATGATGTTTGTTCGTGGGAGACAATGTCCCGTAATACATGTTTGAGTCGCACTGCCAGAAGGCGTGTGAAAATCTTGAAGTCCGAATTGAGTAACGTGATCGGCCGATAACTGTAGAGTCGTGTTCCTCCTGCGGGTTTCGGGACTGGTACAAGTAAGCCTTCCATGAACATTGGTGGCGGGTTCGCCGCGCCGGACAAAAGTTCCCAGTACATGTCCCTCCATCGTGGCATCATCAAATCTTGGAAGGTTCTGTAAAATTCGAGAGGTAAACCATCCGGGCCGGGAGATCGATTCAGAGACCCCTTGGCCACAGCGCCTAGGACGTCGTCGGTGGTCACTTCAGCAGTCAGGAGGGTTGCAGCTGCTGTGTTTAGAGTACCAAGTGTCTCATGGGCAACCTCAGCAATGGCCTCTGCACCGGCAGGTACTTCTTGATAGAAAAGTCTATAGTGCGTTGTGAATGCATCCGCAATGGTAGCTTGCGAAGTCAGCCGTCGTCCATCAGGTAAGTTTAAAGTTGTCATTAAAGCCTGTCGGCGTCGACGAACATTTTGAACAATATGATGCATAGAAGGTTCTTCACCATTAATCCTGTCTTGGCTGCGGGCTCGTACAATGGCTCCCTCTAGACGGCATCTGGTCAAAGATAGAATCTTTGCCTTGATGCGTTGAGCTTCTTTGAGGCGATCCGGGGATGGAGGATGATCCATGAGTTCACGTAGAGCGCTATAGTAGAAATCAGTTGTATGGTGAGTCCACCTGCCTTTTGCTCTGCCATAGTGTGTCAATGTGCGTCGGATGGCCGGTTTGGCGCACAGCAACCACCACTGCAGTGTGGTCTCGTAACGCATAATGCGTTGAACACAGGTGTGCTACGTGTCGGTGACCTGTTGTCGACATTCAGGGTCCCGCAGTAGCGCGACATTGAGTTTCCAGGGTCCTGCACTGCGCCATATAGATTGTCGACGTAGGTTCATGGTACAGATATAGATGTCATGATCCGAAAAGGCAGACGGCCAACGTTCCGCGTCGAGGAGAACTGATTTTAGAGCGTTAGAGATGTATATTCTATCAAGTCGGCTGGCGGAGTGGCTCGTGATGTGTGTATACCCCGGGCGGTCGCCGTGTATCACTCGCCAAGTGTCGAGGAGACGAAGGCGGCGGACGAGGAAGCGAAGTTCGGGACATGTGGTGAAATGGGGGTATTGGTCTGTGCGCTCGAGAACACAGTTGAAATCTCCACCTACGATGAGATGATCGTATCGACCGAGGAATAAAGGCGTGATATCTTCTGCGTAGAACTGGGAGTGATCCCTCCGTTTATCAGTGCCCGATGGGGCGTAGAGATTTCTGATTTTGAGTCCTTCAACTGTTATGGCCAGCCCTCGCGCTGTTGGGAGGTATGCGACATCGGAAACTGCAATTCCTTCTCGGAGGAGGATGGCTGCGCCTGTGTGTTCCATAGCTGCAGGGGCGGCGTACGTCTCATATCCATAACACCCAGTCCAAGTCGCTGTCCTCAGTTCTTGTAACAGGGCGATGTCGATGTCCGCTGCTCTTAACGTGTCACGGAGCAGTTGAAGTTTAGCATGGGAGCCGATTTTATTAGTATTGATAGTAGCTATTCGGTACGCCTGATGGGAGATCCGTGCTGTTGATAGGGTCGTAGCTGGTGAAGATTGTTGCTGTTGATGCTGGAAGTCCATAGAAGTCGCAGGATTCGCCGTAGATACTTCCCCCATTTTAGTTTTGGTCTAACGGAGAAACAGATCGCATTTCCGCATCAGATGGAGGTGGGAAATCCGTGTCATCCGCCCATGAAAGGTGTCCGACAGGTTTGACATCGGCGAGAGGTGGCAGCGCTGGCCGAGTCGGCTCAATGGCGTCGGTGACAACAGGCGTGCTATGTTCCATGGCTTCTGGGCGCGGGACTTGCGCACGATCTCCGTTGGACGGTTCACCGTCTTGTGGATGACGTGTCTCCGTGGCAGAGGAGAAGGTGTTATCGTGTTCTCCGTCGGAGTGATGTGGCATCTCTTCGTCCTGCGGAGGGGGCTCAATGGTCGAGTCTGATGTCTTGCGGCGTTTTTTTCGTCGTTTGGGCGACTTCTGCTTTCGGCAATGAGTTTCGGTTTCTGAGGAAGGAAGAGATTCACGTCGTTCCGGTACAAAAGCCGCGGGTGCTATGATGCGGTCTTCATTCTCCAGAACACTCTCATTGTTATCCTTGTGATCTTCTAGCGTGGGTGTGTCCGGCTGTTGGACATGTTCACGGGCGGCATCGCCGGTGTCAAGGTGTGGGACGCCTCCGGGTGTATCGGACCAGAGAGACGCTCGTGAACGGCGCCTTGTGAGGGCTGGACGTGCAGTGTCGCCGCATAGGTGACTGGAAGGGTGGTCGTGGTTCTGTCGGTGTTCGTATCGTCGGGCCTTAGTTGTGTGATGCGGCGTTGCAGGCATTCATTACGGACGTGGCCTTCTTGGCCACAACCGGAACATGTTCGAGGTTGTCCGTCGTAAATGACCACCGCACGGCAGCTGCCGATAGAAATGTGCGATGGAACGTGCCGTTTGAGATCGATTCGGACTTGTCTCACACCATTAAGCACCGGATACGTCGTAAACTGTGCCCATGTCTCGGCAACGCGGCTCTGGGCTTTTCCGAACGGACTTAGCGCCGCGATGACTTCATCTTCAGTCACCTCGAAAGGCAGTTCGAATACACGGATCGTCCGAAGGCCAAGTCCTGCATGGTCGACATCCACAGGCCCGACGTTTCCGTCGGAGTGCCGAAATTTTAGTCCATGTCGCGTCCTTTGAATGATCTCGTTGCAGGCAGCGTCGGAAGTCATCTTAACATAAACGACGCTGCTAATGATCGATAGGTGTATGCCGATGAGTTCGTCACGCGGGATCTTCACGTCTTCGCGTAGGAAGCGTTCGACGGCCAGTGCTTTGGGTCGTGCGTATTCGTTTGAGAAGGTGAACTTAAGAGTGTTCTTCCTGTAAGAGTTGGCCATTAGAGCTTGTTCGACTGAGAAGCGCGGTGACGAGGAAGTAAACAAAACACTCCGCGCGCGCAGCGGCGTGGACGGCCGAGCGCGGTGCGCACTGCTGGCCTGCCGAACGCAGACTGTCGATCTGAGCTACCGAAGCACGACTCACGCCCGCTACTCACAGCTCTACTTCTGCCAACATCTCGTCTCTTACCTTCCAAACTTTACAGAAGCTCTCCCGAGTTCGATGATGATGATGATTAGTGTTTTAGGGCGCACAACAGCGAGGTTATCAGCGCCCGCCCGAGTTCGAGTCTCGGTCGGGCACACAGTTTTAATCTGCCAGGAAGTTTTAGCTGCTTTTCATTTGATTTCTTACCCACATTTAAATCTGTAACTGTATTGGACTGAAAATATCTCCGTAACTCTGTAAATGCCGACGGCACGTGCTGTAAATCTAGTTTGGAAACGAACTGCTCCCATTCATTCATGGTAGTTGCGATTAACAACACTAATACTCTCTTCATTCTTCACCGTCAAGTGTACATTCAGTACCGCTCAGATTAATTTTCCGGCAGTGTCAGTTATTTCGTACAACTGATACCCAGCAACGTGGATAGGTTTACTAATGCACGGCTGACCGATATACACATCGTGTGAGGGTTCTCTGACGGCGATAACACGACGCGTTCCATCACCGGATTTCCAAGAAAATTCTCTCGGTGTAAGGGGAGTCAAAATAAGCGAACACGTGTCTCGACTTATCCGCAAACACTTGACCGTTTCTGAAAATGGACAAGGTTTTCGAGGTGTTTTCGAGCTATTTTATGCGCCCTTTGCCGTGCGATAACCTGTGACAAAATGATGGCTTTGTGGTTAACGTCGCCGCTTTTTAATTTTTGCACCCCGTGTTCCAAATCCGATTATTTATTTTATTTCATTTGAATTTTTTTCGTTTATCTAGTCATGTCCGTAGAAGGCTACTGCACGACTGTTTCTTATCATATTAGGGGATGCAAGGGCGTTATATTAATTGTAAAATTACCACTGAAATTCACAGTGACACATTTATTATATAATATCCGTGTGTATGACAGGTTGAGGGGTTACAATCTCTTTGAATTCTTATATTCTGATATTTCATTTTTATATCAATCTCATTGTTTTATTAATTTTTATATTTTATTCATATGTTTATCCTTCAAGAAAATTTTGTGCATTCCCTTGGATGATATCGATCGTAGAAACATCCGAAAGAGATGATCCGAAAACCACGAGCATAGTCCGAAGTCAGTTTTGCCATAGTGGAATTTTTTCGTATGACTTTCATTTGGGGATAAAAATGTCCTTAAGATTAGTGAAAATTTCGCGCGTTGGCAATAATTTCGCGGCAAGTCATGCATAATGGATCACTTTTCAGAAAACTGGCGCTTGCAGTTGATTATAAAACAAAGTACGCTACAGGAATTTCACCGAAAACAATTTCAAATAATTTTCTATTTTTTTTTTAATTCATTCATCCGACAAACAACCAGTACACGAATAAGGACAAGCTTATATTAATGTACACTGGAAAACCTTCGTGTAGTAATCTTCTACAGACATGGGTATGTAAATGAAAAACAAAAATAAAAGTAATGTTAGGGTTTCGAACGCGGGGCGCAAAATTTAAAGAAATGCGTCGACGATAACCATTGTGCCAGCATTTCGGCTGAGGACAGCGCTTTGTGTAAGGCGGGTAAAGTACCTGGAAAATACCTCGAAAACTTCTATCGTCGTAACTGTCGAGTATCTAGGGATAAACCGAAACACATGTTCGCTTATTTTGACTCCACTTCCACTGAGAGAAGTTTCTGAGAAATCGGGTTATGGTCCTTGTCCTATTTTTCTCGTGAGTGCAGTGGAAGAGAGGCACAGTCATTCTGCGTTTGTAAATATTGGCCTACGAGATGTAATGTCACGTTTTAAGGTGAGTACTGTAGGCTTCTACATTGTTGTGGAGGTATTTTCATAGGAGCGAAGATAACTAGGGCAACTATCCAAACAAATTGGAAGTATACTATTACTCACTAACAAGCCATCGAGCACCAAGAGTGACAGACACTCAGAAAATTTACCTGAAAAACCTTAGAAATTTTGTCATTGGGCTCGCCATGTTGCGTTACACCCTTGGCAAAGGGTACTTTATACCAATATTAGCACCCTAACTTCTCTTACTCAATTCTCTCGATCTCTAGCGAGGCATATGACACAGGCGGCAGACGTGTTGCACGATCAGCCTCGAATATAATTCTCTAAAGATACTCAACGCGGTTTCGAGAGACAAACGTCGCCTTTCTTCTTGAGTCTATCATATCAGTTCCTTGGAAACCTCTCCAGTATTTTCATGTGGTCTATATTCAACTGTCAGGATCCCAGGATTGTTTCGGTTTGTGGTATCCCTTCACTGGTGAGTGCAGGATTTGTCGGACGCCTGATGTTCTGCACAGAAGACTATGGACGCGCCAAGTACGAATACATGTCGTTAATAAGCTCTTCTCTTTATCTGTACTACATCATTAGAGCCAAGAAAACTGGTATTCATTTCTATTGTGTTTCAACAAATTCGCGAAAGATAGACTGATGTCGAAAGCAAAAATCCGCTTGCAACTTTCAAGAGGATAATGAGCGCTTGTTTACTTCGTCGTATTCGAAGTTCTGAAATGTATGGAGCGTTATTTTGAGTAATAAGTCTCTGCAAAAAATGCCTTTCTCAAGTCGGAGAGACTCTTAATATCTTGCATCAAAGTTGTAAATCCATCAGTTATGTTTACCATCATGGTAACTGTAATATACAAGCGCCAAACATTTGATTGCATTATGCTCTGATCTTATTGGGCCCATAAATAGAAGTAATGCACGAGTGAGTTAGTAGTAAATAGCAAAACAGGAATGCTAGTAAGCTACTATGAACAGCACAGTGAACGCTTTATCGTAACTAAGGAAGTTACGAAGCCAACGCTTACCACAGTAGCAAAAGTTTATATGTCAGCCAGCTCCGCAGAACAGGAACAGATTCAAAGAAAGTATAGTAAGATAAAGGGAACTATTCCCATAATGAAGGGAGACGAAAATTTAACTGCAATGGTTCACTGTAACTCGGTAGTAGGAAAAGGAACAGAAGGAAAAGAAGCAGAAGAACATGAACTGCCCGAAGAGAATGACAGATGAAACTACCTAGAAGAATGCGCAGGGTGAAATTTAATCATTGTTAACACTTGGTCTAAAAATCATGAAAGAAGGCCTTATACATTGAAATGACCTGGGGACAGATTTCAAATTAATTATATTACACTAAAACAAAGGTTTCTGAAACAGATTTTAAACTATTAGGCATCTCCAGGGGCAGATGCTGACTCTAACCATAGTTTATTGGTTGTGAAGTGCAGAATAAAACTGAAGGAATTGCAAAGAGGAAGGAAATTAAGGAGATGGGACTTGAATAAACTGAAGGAACTACTGTACGTTGAAATCTTTAGAAGAAGCATATAACTACGATAGACTGAAACGAGGTAAAAGAATACAGTAGAAGACGAATGAGTGGTTTTAAAAGAAGAAATAGAGAAGGTAGCAGAGCATCATGTAGGTAAAAACGCAAGGCTTAGTAGAAATTGTTGATAACACAAGACGTATTGAGTTTAACTGACGAAAGGAGAAAATATAAAAATGCAGCAATAAAGCAGGCGAAAGAGAATACATAGTCTAAAAATGAGTCTGACAGAAAATAATAAATAGCTAAGCAGGAATGCCTAGATGACAAATTCAAGCCCATAGAAGTGTGCATAACGAGGGGAAATATAGATGTCGCTTACAGAAAAACGAAAGAGCCTTTTGGAGAAAAGAACAGCAGCTGTAAGAATATCAAGAGCTCCCTGTAAAGAAGGGAAAACTGAAAGATGGAAGAAATATATAGAGGTTCTGTACAAAGGAAACAAGCCTTAGGACATGATTACAGAAAAAAGGGGGACTCAGGTGAAGATGAGATGGGAGATGTGGTACTGCGAGAAGAATTTGACAGAACGCTGTAAAACATAACCAGAAACAACGTTCCTAGAATAGACGACGTTTCTTCAGCATTATCGAGTTCCCTGGCAGAGCCAGCCATGATAAAATTATTCCATCTGGTGTGCAAGATATATGAGACAGGCGTAATACCCTCATACTTCAGAAAGAATTTAATTATTCCAATTCCAAAGAAAGCAGGTGTTGAGATGTGTGAATACTATCGAAACATCTTGTTAATAAGTACTGATTGAAAAATATTGACACGTATTGTTTACAGAAGAATGGAAAAACTCGTAGAATCCGACCTTAAATAAGATCTGTTTGGGTTTAGGAGAAATACACCAACACGCGATGCAGCACTGACCCTGCCACTTATCCTAGAAGATAGGCTGAAGAAAGGCCAACCTACGTTTATAACATTTGTAGATTTAGAGTAAGATTTCGACAATGTTAACTGGACTACGCTTTTTGAAATTTTTAAGGTATCGGGGATAAAGTACAGGGAAAAAAGGTTATTTATAACTTGTACAGAAAAAAGACTACAGTTACAAGAATCGGAGGTCACGAAAGGGAAGCCACATTTGAGAAAGGAGTGAGACACATTTGTAGCCTACCCCTGTGTTTATCAATCTGTACATTGAGGAAGCAATAAAGAAAACAAAGGAAAATTTGAATAGTAAATTACAAATCATAGAAAAGAAATACAAATTTTAAGATTTGCCGATGACATTGTGATTCTGTGGGAGACAGCAAAAGATTCAGAAGACAATTTGAACGGAATGGATCTCATCTTGAAAAGACAATATAAGGTGAACTTTAACAAAAGTAAATCAAGGTTAACGGAGTGTAATCGGACTAAATTAAGCGATGCTGAGAGAATTAGATTAAGAAATAAAAAAATTTAAAGCAGTAGAAGAGGTTTGCTATTTTGGTAGTAAGATAACAGATAAGGGCCGAAGTAGCGAGGATACAAAATGCAGGCTGGCTATAACATAAGAGCATTTCTGAAAAACAAGAATTTATTAACATCTTATATATATTTAAGTGTTAAGATTTCTTTTCTCAAGGCGTTTGTCTGGAGTGTAGTCTTGCACGGAAATGAAATGTGGACGATAAGCGGTTCAGACATGAAGAGAAGGGAAGCTTTAGAAATGTGGTGCTACAGGAGAACGCCAAAGGCTGTGTGGGTAGATATATAATTAATGAGGTGGTACTGAATAGAAATGGGGAGAAAAGAAATTTATGATACACAAAAGGAATCGAGAGGTTCACAGGAGGCATTCTGAGGCATCAACGCACTGTCAGTTTGGTAATGGAAGGAAATGTGGGAATTACAAAAAAATGGCTCTGAGCACTACGGGACTTAACATCTAAGGTCATCAGTCCCCTAGGACTTAGAACTACTTAAACCTAACTAACCTACGGACATCACACACATCAATGCCCGAGGCGGGATTCGAACCTGCGACCGTAGCGGTCGCGCAGTTCCAGACTGAAGCGCCTAGAACCGCTCGGCCACACCGGCCGGCCTGGGAATTACAAATTATAAAGAGAGACCAAGGCTTGAAGAAAGTAAGTAGGTTCATATATACGTAGGGTGCCGTATTTATGCAGAGATAAATTCGCTTGTACAGGATAGATTAGCGTGGAGAGCAACATCAAACAATTCTTCTGTCTGTCGACAACAGTAACAACAACAAATGGAGAAACATGACTTTCGCAGTGTGGGGAACGACTAACGCGCTCATAAACCGGGATATACCTAGGAAAAAGTGATTTCATGGGATAATGGTATTACAGGGTCACAGAACCTGATACTGGACTCTACGTAAGTGTTTTCTAAGCAGTGTACATGTATGAAGTGCTACGATCGAGAGAGGCGAGTTCTGCTACATCTTGGAGACATTCATTCACTCGCAAAACAAGCTGCCAGCGTACATCAGAGTTCCAATGCTTGCTACTGCAAGGACGTAACGCAGCCAGCACCGACAAAGACGAAGCGACCGTCGTGTGAGTAGATCGGCGAGACCTGGGTCGTTTCAGGAACCGACCCGTGGTGGACGTCCAAGTCCCTCTAACGTTCATTTCTGGGATACTGCCCCAACGCTTAAGAAGATGGAGACAATGGCTGCACGGGGAGATATCTTGAGACGAACTGGTGTGGAACGCTGTCAAGAGACAACATGTGAATCGACTCATAGTTGAGTACAACAGTAAAGCATTCACTGACACCTTCACCCGGACAGGAGCTGAAACTGAGTGCTAAGTAAAGGAACATCTGCATACTTTGTCAGGCCCCCACCTAGTAATTTCTAGTAATCCTACTATATAGTAAGTGTTAAGAGAATTATTACAATGCCGGAAACATGTATAATAGAACAGAAGTCATTTAATGATATTAACATAGGTGCAGATTATATCGTAATTCTAACTTAATTGTAGTTTACTAACATATTAATATATCACAGTTGGATAGTACTCACACCATGATGAGCAGAATACATGCGCAATAAATTAAAAATTGTGGGTTGATGTAACACTATGTAACACGTTCAATATTTCAGCAACAGAAGTTTCGTCCAGTTCGCATATTCCTTTACTCCCGATTCAATTGTGGTGTCATTAGAATTGCCGCAAAGGTGGGTCTCACTGTTTTGTCTTAAACGTAGACCACTGCATCACGACAACGATAGTAGAGGCAATGGTGGCCCAAATACAATCATATTTATTTCTATAATGCAAGGGATAGTACAAAAAGAAAGCGAATAAAGAAATTCTGGAGACGATTGGTTTGTAGCTGGTTAATTCCTATTTTGTCGCACGATTCCGTACTTTATCATCGTTTACATCTTTACGAACAGATAATGAATCAGAACGAATGTTGTTCTCGTTAAGAGGAAGCAATACATGAGGTACGGATGACAGATGCCATGCTCCCGGTACATTTAGGTCAAGTTATACGAAAGGTAGAAATCCTAAACAATTTTCTTTTCCCCCGCTTGTGCCGGTATAACGATATCAAAATGGAAATATCGAGTGCCGATAGTTTTATTTTATACCTTTTTTTTCAATTTTCGGACAATATTTTAAATTGTTTTTTTGAAACTGTGGTAGGATACAATTTTACTTTCACTATGTGAAGGAGTCTTAGTACTTTTCGAGATTTCATCACGTCCAATCTTTCTCTTTGACTGTGTGAAAGAAGTGTATGTGGCACAAAAGAAGAAGACTGATTGCACTGGGGGGGGGGGGGGGGGGGGTGGCTTATGGTGTGTATGAATAACAAGTTTTCCGATGTGAAGAAACAGCACACCAGTTACGTAAAAAAAAAAATGAAATTTAACGCAGCTAGAATGCTATTTCTTCCCATCGGCATTCTTTAAAAACAGTTGCTGAAAATGATGAACAAAAATCTAAGGACAAGATTGGTCTTTGGGCGCTCGTCGCTACCAACAGAATCTGTAACGCAATTTTGACACTACACCTGCTAGTTCGCTAGCGCTTGTAAAATGAAAAAAAAAAAGGGAAGTCGACATGAAGTGTTCCGGACAAATCTGATAATTATGTGACGAAATCGAACGATAGAATCATCGGACACCTTTTATGGTGCCGCTTGCATGCAGTTACCATTGTTAGCAAAGGGGTTCTCGCCAAACGTCAACGGGCGTCGTTTCCCTTTCAGTTCTTGCTCTAAGGGGGATACGCAGGCTGCTAGTTTGTTGATGTACAGAATATCTAATAATAAGTCAACACTTAAATATACAGTTCTAAAACCGGCAGTATATTTAAAATGATAAGCCGATATTTTTATAGACCGGTAAGTCGATATGTTTCCATCGTTATATCGATACTTACTCTCGATTTATAAAGACTTGATAATGATATATTTAAATGTCGATGTATCGGATTCCCGATATTTTAAATATATCAACAATGTTAGTACACACCCGCAGAGCGGCAAGTTACGTATTTCGCTTTTCTGTGTTTCCTTAGTAATAAAGTATATTTCTTAAACTCCGTGCGTGTTTTTGTGTTTAAGAGATGTACTGTCGAATTTTTCTAACAGTGAAGTGTAGAGTCACGCAGTCTGTAGCACAGTTGTCATTTCTTCTAAACAGCTAGTTACACGGTTCATAACGAGTGAGCATACATTGGCGCCACGAGAGGAGGGTAGCCAGTTTCTGCCTGTGCTCTGATATTCAGTTCTTAAGTTAGTAATGCTAGGTTGGGTAAGATGCGTGTATGTTGTGTGCGGACGCAGGAGGAGCTGCAGTGCGCGACCAGCTGTCAGTCGTCTTAAGGCTGATGCCTGGGGGTGCAGCGGTGGCGGCGAATCTGGCGCGTCGCATGGCACACCTCAGGCGTAGCCTGTTTCTCCCACGGGCTCTGCTGCCGCGGCACTTCCCACTGTACTCGCAACAGTGGATCCGCCCTCACAACGTCGCATGAGGCGGAGAGCTGATGTGGAGGCTGGCTGTATGGCCTCGCGTTCTCGCCCTGCGAGTGGCCAGGTGGCCGCTTCTTCAGCAGGTTTCGCCCAGGCACAGGGGGAAGAGGTTTCCTAGTTATCGGGAGATCCAATGTAAAACGCGTTATGGAGCCCCTTAGAGAAATAGCGTTGAAGGCTGGAAAGAAAATCGATGTGAAACTTCCAGGCAGATTAAAACTGTGTGCCGGACCGAGACTCGAAGTCGGGACCTTTGCCTTTCGGGGGCAAGTGCTCTTTAAACTGAACTACCCAAGCACGACTCACGCTTCCGTCCTCACAGCTTTATTTCTGCCAGTACCTCGTCTCCTACCTTCCAAACTTTACAGAAGCTCTCCTGCGAACCTTGCAGAACTAGCACTCCTGAAAGAAAGGATATTGCGAGACATGGCTTAGCTATGGCTAAGGCTGTGGCTGTGGCTAAGCCATGTCTCCGCAATATCCTTTCTTTCAGGAGTGCTAGTTCTGCAAGGTTCGCAGGAGAGCTTCTGTAAAGTTTGGAAGGTAGGAGGCGACGTACTGGCAGAAATAAAGCTGTGAGGACGGGGCGTTAAACGTACTTGGGTAGCTCAGTTTAAAGAGCACTTGCCCGCGAAAGGCAAAGGTCCCGAGTTCGAGTCTCGGTCCGGCACACAGTTTTAATCTGCCAGGAAGTTTCATATCAGCGCACACTCCGCTGCAGAGTGAAAATCTCATTCGATATGCACTTGTTATGTCTTCAGGGGGCTTCATCCGAAATGTGGAGGAGGCCTTGCCTGCGGCTACCGAGCATGCAGGGTGCAGTCATTTCCCCAAGCTGTGGCTCACGTCGGCGCAAACGACGCGTGTCGCTTGGGTTCTGAGACCATCCTCTGTTCCTACAGGCAGCTAGCGGACGTGATGAAGCCTGCTGACCTAGCGCACTGCGTGCAAGCAGAACTTCCAAACAGCAACATATTTCTCAGAGGTGATCGGCGTCTTTTGGTTTCGAGCCGAGTGGAGGCTTCGTCGACTCTGTGACAGGCTTGTCTCCAGAGCTCTGGACCTGCATTATCGGATGGATAATTGCATCACTCCCCTTAATAAGTCAGAGGTACACTACACAAAGGAAGCAGCTGAGGGGGTAGCAGAGTATTTGTGGAGGTTTTCTTGGGATTGGCAGTAGTTGGAGGTACTGTGATGGACACTAGCCAGACGACACGCAAATAACGAAATCAGACCGCGTTCAGAGAAAACACACTTAAATTGTCAAAATTTTATCAATAAACTGTAGAAATATACTTACTAAAGTTCCCGAATTGATTGCCCTCCAGGAAATTTCACGGGCTTAGTTTATTCTCGTGACCGAGAGAAGGCTGAAAACCGAAGTAGAAAAGCTCTGAGATATTAGCGATTCATGGAACGTATATCGAAAAGACAGATTACACTCCATAACAAGGGAGTGTTCATTGCAGTCGACAAAATATTGTCTCTAATGATGTCGATTTTTAGTGTGACTGTGAAGTTATCTGGACTGTATAATAAGTCTAGGTGAAATCAAGTTAATTATCGGATGTTTTTACCTCCCACCCCATTCTGCCGTAACAGTTTAAGGGTCATTCAAAAGAAGTCTACATTCGGTAGTGCGGAAATACCAAGATCGTGTAATATTAGTTGGAGGCGACTTTAACGCACCGAGTATAGACTGGGACCTCTAAGGATTCGTTGAAGTAGGCATAGATAGGTGGTCTTGCGAAGTGCTTTTGAACACGTTTTCCTCAGCTATTTCAATAGCACACGAGCAATGAAAATATTTTTGCCCTTGTAGCTACAAACAGGCATGACCTTATCAAATGGCTCTGAGCACTATGGGACTTAACATCTATGGTCATCAGTCCCCTAGAACTTAGAACTACTTAAACCTAACTAACCTAAGGACATCACACAACACCCAGTCATCACGAGGCAGACATGACCTTATCGATGACGTCAGTATAGACACAGGGATTAATGGCCACGGGTCATCATAGCTACTATGGTTACTAAATTTAATAAATCACTCAAGAAGTGTTGGAGAGTATGTCTGCTAGGAAGAGTAGATAAGCTGTTGTTAGCGGCCCACTTATACAATGAAGTGAAATCATTTAATTCTAGTATGACGGACGTAAAGGAATTATGGGAAAAGTTTAAACGGACTGTAAATCGACCACTTTAGGAGTATGCGCCGAGTAAATGGATTAAGGGCGGAAGAAATCCACCGTGGTTCAAGAACGAAATTATGAAATTGCTGAGAAAGCGAAGGTTGTCGTATTATCGGTTTGAAAGGGAACACGCAAATGTAGAGAGTCAAAAGGTAGTAGAAATTCGTGCGCCTGTAGAAACATCGCGAAGCATACAACATCTCCTACAGTCATACCTTGGCAAAATAGCTTGCCAAGAATCCGAGAAAGTTCTGGTCCACCGTAAAATCACTAAACGGGTCGAAGGCTTCTATCTAGTCATTCGTTGACCAGTCCGGTATGGCAGTGGAAGATACCAAAAGGAAAGCCGAAGTTTTAAATTTCGTATTTAAGAAACCGTTCACGGAGGAGAATCGTACAAACATTCCCTCGTTTGACCATCTTGACCATCGCACAGACTGCTGTATGAAGGACATAGTAATAAGCATCTCTGGCGTAGAGAAACAACTAAAAGACTTGAAAGTAAATAAGTCGCCAGGTCCGGATGTAATCTCAATTCGGTTTTAAAAACAGGCGCTGGCCCCTTACCTAGCTTGCATTTATAGCGAATCTCTCGTCGAGCGCGAAGTCCCACGTAACTGGAAAAAAGCGCGGGTGATACTGTGTATAAGAAGGACCCGCACAAATATAGTCCAATATCCTTAAAGTCGGTTTGCTGCAGAATTCGTGAACATAGTCTCAGTTCGAATATAACAAATTCCCTTGAGACGGAAAAGCTTCTATCCATGAATCAGCACACTTTTAGAAGGCATCGTTCGTGTGAAACTCAGCCTGTGATTTTCTCACATAACATCCTACGAACTAACAATGAAGGGCAAATGGCAGGTCCCAAATTCCCAGATGCCCGAAAAACATCTGATTCCCTGCCCCCCCCCCCCCCCCCCAAAAAAAATGGTTCAGATGGCTCTAAGCACTATGGGACTAAACATCTGAGGTCGTCAGTCCCCTAGACTTAGAACTACTTAAAACTAACTAACCTAAGGACATCACATACATCAATGCCCGAGGCAGGATTCGAACCTGCGACCGTAGCAGCAGCGTGGTTCCAAACTTAAGTGCCTAGAACTGCTTGGCCACAGCGGCCGGCAGCCTGCCCCACTGCAGACTGCTAACGAAGGTACAATCGTATGGAATAGGTTCCAAGGAATGAGAGCAGCTGTAAGACCTCTTAAGTAACAGAGCCTGGTACGTTGCCCTCGACGGCTAGTGTTCCTCAGAGACAAGGGCATCGTCAGGAGTGCCCCAGGGAAGTGTGAGGGCCGTTGTTGTTATGTACCTACATAAATTATCTGGCGTTACGGCTGTTTGCTGATGATGCTGTTATGTACAGGAAAATGTGAGTGACTGTAGGAGGATACAAAATAACTTAGACGGTATTTGTAGTTGGTGTGATGAATGGTAGCTAGCTGTAAACATAGAAAAATGTAAGATAATGCAGATGAGTAGGAAAACAAACCTGAATTGTCGGAATATATCATTAGTAGTGTGCTGTCACTTCGGCAGTATTAAGAGAAATCAGGACTTCAGCCGCATACAAGTACTGAAATAAGTCTCTGCTGAAAACTTGCGCCAGACCGGGAACCGAACCCGGATGCTCCGCTTCTCTAGAACGGCTGCCTTAACCATACTGGAATCTGGATATGTGTACCGTCCGAGTCAAATGGTCCTAGTCCGGCACAAACCTTCGCCTTTCATTTATTTCAATGCCCGTATGCTGCTGTAATCCTGATTCCTTTTAAGTTTGTAATCTATAAGGCTCCTGTACCACCAGTGAAGTCTGTTCTGTCGCAGCAGCGCGGAGTGGCCGCTCGGTTTGAGGCGTCATGTCACGGATTGCGCGGCCCCTTGCGTGGGAGGTTCGAGTCCTCCCTCGGGCATGTGTGTGTGTGTGTGTGTGTGTGTGTGTGTGTGAGTGTGTGTGTGTGTTGTTCGTAGCATAAGTTAGTTTAAGTGGTGTATAAGTCTAGGGACCGATGACCTCAGCAGTTTGGTCCCTTAGGAATTTACATACGTTTGAACATTTGTTCTGTCGGACATGTACGCCTCAATGGATACCACATATATGTGTAAATATCCAGGCATAATGTTGCGAAGCGATATGAAGTGGAACGAAGATGAAATGAATTCATTGGGACAATTTTAGGAAACTGTGGTTCAGCTGTGAAGGAGACGGCATATAGGACAATAGTGCGACCCTTTCTTGAGTACTGTTCGGGTGTTTGGAATCCACTCCAGGTCGGTTAAAGTAAGACATCGAAGCAGTTCAGAGAACTGTTACCGGTAGGTTCGAACAACACGCAAGTATTACGGAGATACTTCGGAAATTCAAATGGGAGTCCCTGAACGGAAGGCGACGTTATTTTATAGGATTAATATTGAGAAAATTTAGGAAACCGGCATTTGTAACTGACTGCAGAACGAGTCTACTCCGGCCAACGTACAATTTGAGTAAGGATCACGAAGGTAAGATAAGAGATATTAGGGCTTGTACGGAGGTATATAGATAGTCGTTTTTCCGTCACCTCATTTGCAAGTGGAACAAGAAAGTAAATGACTAGTAGTGGTATGGGTACCCTCCCCCACGTACCGCACAGTGACTTGTGCTGTATGTATGAACATGTAGAATAATGCCTTACAGGAAAACGTTCTTAACTACTGTGAGGTTCTCCAGTACATTGTGCAATAAGGAAACCTTTAAGCTTCGATTTGAGGACTATCAGTTTATCCATCATATTTTTCAGCTCTGTTGAAAGTCTACTGAAAACGAAAACTGCTGACGAGTGCGCACTTTTCCAGTACTACTTTCAGAATGGAGTGATTGTGTGGAGATAGCACTGTTATAATTCCGAGACATGTTAACAACGGCCTACATGAAGTTTGTATGTCTGACCGCCGTTTTCTGGGCTAAGAATACCTTTTATGAGTGAGCGTAGTTGCCCCAAAATATGATATTGTAGGAGATAACAGAGTATAAGTAAGTGAAGTAAACAAACCTTAGTGTTTTGGTACCAGACAGTAGAGATTATTCCTTAGTGAATGTTCTTCAACGTTATACTTCCAAGGAAATGTCTCATCTCTCAACAATCGTAAAAATTTAAAATGATCGACTTCTCTGATTTACAATGCTCTAAAATTAATGTTGCACACAGTACTGGCCCTTGGATGAGCAGCATGTGTGAGATGCGTGTTTTGTTTCAGAACTCACATCTACCTGCTGGAACGATTTTACTCAGGCTACCTTAAAACAACAGCGCACAATCGTCTGTGATGTGTCCACAGTCGAGTTTACGACCGTTCACAGTTCATACATAGTTGTTGAAGATGGCACGCTATCACAACCTTTGAATGTATACTAACTGAACAAATGTATCCGGATACCAGTATGTAATACGGAATTGACCATTAGATGTCGTGAGAGGCGGACCCACAAGTATAAAATGAGGCGGGGCTTTTGTGTTGTCAGTAGAGAAACAGAAAGAGCACAATGGACTGGTAGGGATAGCAAAGTGACTTCGAATGTGGACTAGTCGTCAGATGTCACCTGAACGAGTAACAGATCCATCAGGGACATCTGAGCCTTTCTAAACTTACAGAAGTCTACTGTTGGTGACGTGACTGTGAAATGGAAACACGAAAAGTGGTGTTGCAAATAGCTAAACTCCAATTTAAAGAATAAAACCTAAACATGTGTAAATGGTCAAATGACAGCAGTTAGGTAGGGAAGAGCATAGAATCCATATGGTACATGACAACCACCTGACTAAAGAAGGTATTAACGAGAAACTTAGACCACGGAATTCAATTAGTCTTAAAGGAGATAAAGGTAACACTGTTCTTACTATGACGGAACATGAATATAATGAAACAGATACGCAATTCTTTGGTTACAGTAAAATTAAGAAGGTAGACAAACACCCGACTAAAGTTTTAAACGATAACTTAAAGAAAAAACATTAAAACTGTAGCTTTGTTTTAAGTTGATGTATTTGGTTATTTCATTTACTAGCAGTTTTGTTAATGTGATTTCTCATGTGGCTCTCTTACAGAGTTTACGCATATAAAATGATACGTAAAATTATTACTATTACACCTCACCATTCTAAACTAATTTCCTGTCCCGTCCCTTTTTCATATGACTGTACTGTTATATCCGCAACTATCCTTGTTGAAGTTACGTACTACACTTTACACTGTGTGATGTCGTCAAGTTAGTTAGGTTTAAGTAGTTCTAAGTTAAGGGGACTGATGACCTTAGATGTTAAGTCCCATAGTGCTTAGAGCCATTTGAACCATTTTTTGAAAAGAGAGGACACAGTACTATCAGATTAGCGGTAAACGTCTTGAGCACGTCATATCGGGTAATATTTATAGTAAAACGAAGAAGTAGTATGAAATCTGAAATCAGTAGAAGAGAAGGGAAACGCAAGAGTTAAATTTGTTTGAAACACTCTTGGAAACTGCGATGCCACTGCAAAGAAAGCCGCCCATAAGATGCTAGAGCGGCCAGACCTAGAATACTGGTCCATTGTTTCGTGTAGCAGGCATGGCAAGACATAGAACTAATTCAAAGATACGTTGCTCTGAGGATAGTATTTCGGTGCAGCTCGTGTGAAAGTGTAAAGGAGATGCTCCCGAAACTTAAATGGGAATCTTTGGAAGAAAGGCGATCATGTTCTCGCGTAAGACAGTTGGATATATTTAGAAATCTGTTCTGGAGGAAGTCTGTGCGACATTCCTGTTACTTTCTCCTTAAGCAATAGACAAATGGTGTGGGGCAGAAAATCGTTGATGTTTGTAGGTTGTGAAAGACATAAATATACATTAAACTGTTAGTTTACTGATACCTACACCGTTAGCGTTACAGACACTTTGAAACATCTGTATGACGGAAACCATGTATAATGGAGCATGTAATTGTACGAAGCTTTCCTTCCAGAATGGTATTTCCTATCACCTCTTATTATTTCTTAATTTCTACTCAAAATTATCCCGTATGTTAGCTGTTACTGAACTTAAACGTTTTTCGCTGTTGTGTACTTGGTGTTCCCAAATCTAAATTAACATTTTGAAGTCTTACAGTGGTGATCAAGTAAGGATAATTTTGATACAAGATGAAACATGTAAAACAATATATTTCACTTTTCAGTGTCAGCTGTGTCTGACAGGTATTGCAGTTTATACGGACCTTTGTTCTATCATACCTATAATTAAGTAATGTAGTTCAAGTGGTCAAACGAAACGTCTGCTATTTACGTGTCAAACTGTACATTCGGTGTTAGGGTTCACACCTCGTTTCACCTACAACAGCCAATTGTTACGTCATTAGTGCGCTGGTTACAAATTCTATATATACCAAACTCGCATTGATCTACAAGTTCTGTTTCACCCTGCAAACACCAAACACCAGAGAGCAGAATACAGAATATTTTTGACCCTACAGAGTGTAAACGTACGCTTTCGGGTATGAGTGATACGTAAAGTAATACGTGCTCCGTCCCCATTACAACCTCTCGTAGTGCATAACGGGAACCCAGAAACACCTAGATTTCTCATATGTAAATCAACAAATGTTTCTCAGGTACAAACAGATGTTAATTTAGTAGTATGAATTGTATCGTCCCATAACTTTACTGAGATTCAAGTGAATAATGTTTGTAAAATACAACTAAATAACCAACGCAAAATTTCATTTAGAACAGAATTTGGAACTCAGAACACGAAACTGAGACACTCCAATACGGTCATGAAACCGGTTCTCCATTTTAAAAAGAGACACTTAAAAACTTCGTAAGATGACGAAAAGTAACCAGGAAAACCTTTGGTTAAAAGTACTCTGAAGAAAGAACTTATTTGGTTGGTTGGTTGATTTTGGGAGAAGGGACCTAACAGCAGGGTCACCGGTCCCATTGAATTGGGGAAAGATGAGGAAGGAAGTCGGGCGTGCCCTTTCAAAGGAACCATCCCGGCATTTGTCTGAAGCGATTTAGGTAAATCACGGAAAACCTAAAACAGAAAGGCCGGACGCGGGTTTGAGCCGTCGTCCCCCCGAATGCGAGTCCATTGCAGAAACTTAGACTAAATACAAGTAAGGAAATTCAAAAGTGTACCTAAGTTCACTCTGATATTAAAAAAAAAAACGCAGGCTAAAATTCTACTGGTGCATTAAAAGAATGGCACCAACCAATTTAACCAGTAAAGTTATGGAGTTCTACGACACTCGTAGCACGTTTAAAACGGAGGCAATAAAATGGTAAAAGAAGACCTGGAAGAAGCAGGATTAAGACAACAGGAAATTAGAAAAAGGAAAAATCTCATGGCAGCACATCTGGCCAGATAGAAATATCTAGCAAGCCCAGAGGATATGAAAAGAGCCCATTCTCAGAGAAGGGAAGTGACATGGAGCAGGAGGGCTCAGATATGAATAGTAATAATAAATAACCTGCCACGATGACGCTTGTAAAGCAACGAACAGAAGTAATTGGCAACTAACTGTCTCTGCGTGCGCTACGGATGTTTCTGGAAGGAGATATAAATTTAATACGACTTAGTTCGCAATATTGTTGCAGTCGGAAGTAATAATAGAAAACAGGAGACTGCTATACTCTATCATTAGGGCCAGAGAGCAGGGATTTATGGCGTGGTATCCCAAGTAAGACACAAGTCAGTTTTGCTTCTCAAAGTTTCATACTGATCGAGCGATCGTCCGGGAACTTATGTGGACACACTGACTGAAATACGGTGGTCACTGGCAATCATGTAGCCGAGGTTCGCTAAAGTATTAAATCTGTAAGTTTAACAAGAATTACCCCTTTCTTCGTGTTGTTCGGCCTGTGCACCGACCCCGTAACGGCCTCTAATAACGAGGTATACACATAGACAAGGCAGAAAATTGTGTGAGTTGGCGAGCAGCTGACGCGGATCACGAAATAGGGACCGAGCACGCACGATAGTTCTATCTGGCCAGCTAAAACCTAAAATAGGAAGCACTGTCTTCTCTGCCCCTCAGATTTATAATTTTGTACAATGCTAACCGATATATCCTACAAACACGCTGTGCGGTGTTGAATTCGATAAAGAAATGAGATTTCTTCATTGTATGATAGACGTTTCTTTTGCTCTACAAGAGCACATCGAAACTGTCATGCAGATCGCCGAAGTATGGTCAGAACAGAAAAATTCATTTGTCTTTTTAAGTATTGAGTGGCACATCGAAATGGAGATTTTTTATGAACAGATAAAAACTGTAGTTTTACTAACGTGGGAGAATGAAACGCCCGTTGATTTCTCGTACGTACATCAGTTTTAGTATCGAGACACTGTTGGTGCAGTCATCCTCCTTTGCACGTCTCGTTTGCTTGATCGTGAGAAGCACAGATCTCTTCTTCTTATCAAAACAGCAAGTATCCGTAACACGGCAGATTACCAGTTACTATATTATTCAATGTTTGAAACCCATTTTTTGTAGCTAACATCTAAATCTGTTAAACTAGATCTAGAAGTCATACAAATACTTTTACCTAAAGTTACTAGATCTATCACTGTTCATTAGTCGACATGTATCTCTAGATTAAATGAGGTGCTCTGAAAGCCACTATACAATATACGGTGGAAAATATACCCGGTGCCCCAGTTATACAAATGGCTGTAACGTAATTCTGTTGAACTCGGCACTCTTTTCATAAATCTGACATCTATTGCTACTGTTAGAACTATTGCAAATAGCTTAATTCAGACCGAAACTCATCTGTAAACTATAACTTAAGATTCAACGTATTAAAAGTTGGTTGTGGAGTAACATTAGATGTTTTCGGTCCCTACGGAAAAATGCTCGAAATTATGCGTTCCTTTTTACTTCTTTTACTTCGTCAGATTTCTTCGTGTGGTTGGAGTTTTTGTATTTTGTTTCTCTTTCAGAAATTATGCTCAGATTTTGCAACATATATTTCCATCAACTAACTCTGTGAAACCTGATGAGAGATGACTGCTTCTTTTAATTTTGACATTTTTTTAGAAAAATCTTTTGACACAATTAATGTGTTTCAGTCGAAGCACTATGTCGAAATATCTCGGTTCTGATAACTAGTTTTACTTCAAACATTATTTTTAATTACTTGATGCCTCTGAGCACTGTGGGACTTAACGTCTGAGGTCATCAGTCCCCTAGAACTTAAAACTACTTAAATCTAACGAACCTAAGGACATCACACACACCCATTACCGAGGCAGGATTCGAACCTGCGACCGTAGCGGTCGCGCGGTTCTAGACTGTAGCGCCTAGAACTTTAATTACTATTAATTAATTAAAACGTCGATAAAGATACATCTAAAACTCGTGTAATACTTTGTCAACAAAAATCCAGTTTCAGTTTTGTAATCTCCTTATCAAACGGAATGGTTCTGTTTTCATCACAGTAGCATTGTGTTTTGTTTATTTTACTATTTTGGTCTTTTTTCCGGTTCAGTCAATTTGTTATCAAATCGATTTCCACGCGAACAGAACCAGCGGCTCATGAGGGACTCCAGTTATAATTTAGTTTAGTACTGTAGATCAACATTGCTTAAAAATATACATAACTTAAGTTCATACTTAAAAAACGTCTTAATTGTTATTTGACGCCATCGGAATGACGTCATAAGCCACCAGACTAAAACACGCTCCCTACCTTGATGATGAGCGAATGGATGGACGGTTTTCGAGGATGTTAAGTTTGTCAGTATTGCAAATATATTTAATGAAATCGAAAACTTAGTCTCAGTTGATGGTAGGCGGGCGTGTGGTCGGCTTTGGGGGAATGCTGAGTTTGTCGGTATTGCCAACATATTTAATAAAATCAAAAACTCAGTTTCGTTGGCCTAACTGAACTGAACAGCAATAAACAAACATTGCTAAAATGTTTCGTTTGTTACTTATGAAGCCACGATCATCTCAATGAAAAAATGGATGCTTGAACCTACAGTCACGAACAACCATGCATCACAATATAAATATATCCGTGGGGACAATGGATTTGAGAATCTGTTGTTGGGGGTCGCTGTTTGTAAAACAAATAACAGAATCACACTGTAAAAGATACTAAACATAGTATTTTGAGTTACGGAGCCAATGCTCGGAAATAAATCTTTTAGGTAGTGCGTGGTCTTGATTAAGGAATACGTGTGAGGCGTATGTTTCACAAAATAACTAGTGCGTGCCACATTTACGTTGGCAGCACCACTTTGCGAAACAGTACAAAATCGTTTCAGGTGTGATCGAGATGTTGCTTTCCACTTTAAGTTCTTTACTTCCCATCGAAAAGCATTATTCGTTTTAACGTATGGCTAGCAGGAATCGAACGAAGGAAATCCGAACGAACGTACAGAAAAAAGTTTTCACAACAGCGCGTCTCGTAAGGTAAAGGTAAAGTGGATGGTTATTCAAAAAGCAACAGTACTTCATTGGTGTACTTGCAAGTAGTATGCACTTGCCTTCCTCCGCTCTTTTTTACATGTGTTACCCAACCAGTTATGGGGCCTGGAGTTCAAGGTGGGCTACAAAGAACGGTGCAACTCGGTATCTTTCACATTAACAATTTTTAACAGAGGTGATTCAAATGGTGCAAATGGCTCAGCACTATGCGACCAAACTTCTGAGGTCATCAGTCCCCTAGAACTTAGAACTAATTAAAGCTAACTAACCTAAGGACATCACACACATCCATGCCAGAGGCAGGATTCGAACCTGCGACCGTAGCGGTCGTTCGGCTCCAGACTGTAGTGCCTAGAACGGCACGGCCACTCCGGCCGGCAACAGAGGTGATGGAAGTGTTACGAGACAGATGGAAATCTTAGCACTTACCGGGAAGCCTTATGCTAGTCGAAAGGAATATGAAACTGAATCGCAAAAGCCACAGAGAGCTGCCAGAGTTCTCGTCATGGAGTTGTTTGATGAGTAAAATTTGAGGAGTAAACGTCGGATTGTGTGGGAGGTTTGTCAACAGCCAGCAATAACTTATTCCATGAAGTGCACGCCAGGAAGATGCAGTGAGATTGACAGGCACCCAGTTGGCTGTCACATTTCACAACGGGTAGCTGGTCTGTTCGAGAGAATGCGACAAAATTTTATACGTCGTTATAATACGTGCTTTGAGACTGAAAACTGTTGGATGAAGTAAAATAACTAATTACTCTTTTACGACTATTAGGGTGCCTTACGTCTAACAAGGGAACCTCCCCGTCGCACCCCCCTCAGAATTAGTTATAAGTTGGTACAGTGGATAGGCCTCGAAAAACTGAACACAGATCAATCGAGAAAACAGGAAGAAGTTGTGTGGAACTATGAAAAAATAAACTAAAATATACAAACTGAGTAGTCCATGTGTAAGATAGGCAACATCCAGGTCGGGGTGAACGAACGAGCGCCGTGGTCCCGTGGTTAGCGTGTGCAGCTGCGGAACGATAGGTCCTTGGTTCAAGTCTTCCTTCATTAGAAAATCATAATTTTTTGTTTTCAGACAATTATCAAAGTTCAGGCACTCACATATAATCAACTTCGCTCTCCAAAATTCCAGGACATGTTCAGGATTTGACGATCTACACACGGAAAAATTTGAAAACGTTAAAATCATATTTTTTGACAGAGCACAGACAAAACTGTGCGACTGTGAAACTGTTGCATTCATTTGTTGCAGTTAATGTGACAAACTCTTACGTTTTCACACTTTTTTTGGGAGTGATTATCACATCCACAAGAAAACCTAAATTGGGCAAGGTAGAAGAATCTTTTTACCCATTCACCAAGTGTACAAGTTAGGTGGGTCGACAACATATTCCTGTCATGTGACGCACATGCCATCACCAGTGTCGTATAGAATGTATCAGACGTGTTTTCTTGTGGAGGAATCGGTTGACCTACGACCTTGCAATCAAATGTTTTCGGTTTCCATTGGACAGGCACGTCCTTTCGGCTACTAATCGCACGGTTTTGCGGTGCGGTCGCAAAACACAGACACTAAACTAATTACACTGAACAGAGACGTCAATGAACGAACGGACAGATCATAACTTTGCAAAAATAAAGACAGTAAACTTTTCACTCTAGGGAAGATTTGAACCAAGAACCTCTCGTTCCGCAGTTGCTCACGCTAACCACGGGACCACGGCGCTGCTGAACTCCGACTCTCCTAGATATTGCCTATCTTGCACATGGGCTACTCAGTTTGTATATTTTTGCTTAGTTTTTTCATAGTACCACACAACTTCTTCCTGTTTTCTCGATTGATCTGTGGTCAGTTTTTCAAGGCCTATCCACTGTGCCAACTTATAACTAAATCTGAGGGGGATGCGATGGGGAGGTTCCCTTGTAAGTGCTCAGTTTCGGATCCTCTACGTTGTGTAATCCTGACACTAACGGTGCTGGACGCCCTGTAGAGTTCCAGTTTCTATGTTGCTGGAATGTATTTCAGGTGCTGTCAAGTGTAGTACGTAGCTTCAACAGGGTTAGTTGCGGAAACTGTCACAGTACAAGCAAAAACGTTTCAGTAAACATCGGTCCGCGAACGAGCCGTTTGCGAGGTAGTCGTGAGTACGTGGTTACGACCTGCAACTGAATTCAGTTTGAACTATTACCCAAATGATTATAAATGTATCTGAAATGTGAACTGATCATGTCACCACCTCATTGTACGTAGGTGTCACCTTTAGCCTACCTTAGCAGAAATAGACTACGGCCGCATTTTCCCCCCTGCTGTAGCCATCGGCCGCACATTCTTCGCGTCTTTCAGTGAATCTATGATTCTGAAATTCCAAAACATCTGTATCTTCCGTAGTGGTGGATCACACTGCACACTGATTGAAGGAAAGCGGTGTAAACAATATAAGGTTATATAGTCTATTTAAATGAATTATATTACATCTCATATTGTTGCATGTCAGCTGGCAAACTATTCAAGAAATATTGTTCATCTGCTTTTGTTCCTAGAACAAATAGACTCTCTGTAATTGTACGTTATATATCTACAACAATAGGAGATGAATAAACTTTTAATGAACCTCATCTAACTTTATATCTGCTGTTTATTTTGAGGCCTTTATTACAAAGTTTCGGTGAAATCATTCGTTTAAATAAGAATTCAGAGATCAGTTTTTCTAATAAAACGTATAAAGATATGCATTTCCATCAGCGTGGTTCAAATGTGGTTCACTGAGAAGGGATGCCTAGATTATGTCTGCAATTCACTCGTAATAAAAAAATAAATATAACAAGAACATATATTGTTAATTCATTCATTAAACATAGAGGAAATGATTAAATTCCATGATTCTTTTGTAATAAGTTACTTGATACAACCAGAATTTTCTTTTTGATGATAGTGATCAATTATCCCCATACTATTGATCATAATTACAGTTGCATTAAATCTGCAGGGTCTAAAAGAAATTTACAGCAATTGTAATATAGAATCGAAGTGCATAAACAAGGCTAAAAGAAAACGGCAAAATCAGCTTTTAGAGGAAAAGTGATAGATTTTTTAAAAAACTAGTTTGTGTTCGGAAACTTAGTTGAAGCTAAATACCTGAAGTCACTTTTGTAACCATCCGGTGAGCTGTGTCAGTTAAAACCGATAAATGAGTTCAGTGTTTAGCCGGAAAATCTTCCTGGTAGTTCTTGACACAGCAGGTAACTGTTAGTGACTAATTTGGTGTACTGTCAAATAAGACGTTTGTACACGTTACATTTGAGTATTGTAATGAATTACATCGGACTGTATCAGACAGTAACAATGATACTTTGCACCTGGAGATGCGAAGCTTAATTGCCAGTTGAAGACTGTGCGGAAGTAGAAATTTGACCAGGCCAGAAAATCAAGACCATAATTACACTCCTGGAAATGGAAAAAAGAACACATTGACACCGGTGTGTCAGACCCACCATACTTGCTCCGGACACTGCGAGAGGGCTGTACAAGCAATGATCACACGCACGGCACAGCGGACACACCAGGAACCGCGGTGTTGGCCGTCGAATGGCGCTAGCTGCGCAGCATTTGTGCACCGCCGCCGTCAGTGTCAGCCAGTTTGCCGTGGCATACGGAGCTCCATCGCAGTCTTTAACACTGGTAGCATGCCGCGACAGCGTGGACGTGAACCGTATGTGCAGTTGACGGACTTTGAGCGAGGGCGTATAGTGGGCATGCGGGAGGCCGGGTGGACGTACCGCCGAATTGCTCAACACGTGGGGCGTGAGGTCTCCACAGTACATCGATGTTGTCGCCAGTGGTCGGCGGAAGGTGCACGTGCCCGTCGACCTGGGACCGGACCGCAGCGACGCACGGATGCACGCCAAGACCGTAGGATCCTACGCAGTGCCGTAGGGGACCGCACCGCCACTTCCCAGCAAATTAGGGACACTGTTGCTCCTGGGGTATCGGCGAGGACCATTCGCAACCGTCTCCATGAAGCTGGGCTACGGTCCCGCACAACGTTAGGCCGTCTTCCGCTCACGCCCCAACATCGTGCAGCCCGCCTCCAGTGGTGTTGCGACAGGCGTGAATGGAGGGACGAATGGAGACGTGTCGTCTTCAGCGATGAGAGTCGCTTCTGCCTTGGTGCCATTGATGGTCGTATGCGTGTTTGGCGCCGTGCAGGTGAGCGCCACAATCAGGACTGCATACGACCGAGGCACACAGGGCCAACACCCCGCATCATGGTGTGGGGAGCGATCTCCTACACTGGCCGTACACCACTGGTGATCGTCGAGGGGACACTGAATAGTGCACGGTACATCCAAACCGTCATCGAACCCATCGTTCTACCATTCCTAGACCGGCAAGGGAACTTGCTGTTCCAACAGGACAATGCACGTCCGCATGTATCCCGTGCCACCCAACGTGCTCTAGAAGGTGTAAGTCAACTACCCTGGCCAGCAAGATCTCCGGATCTGTCCCCCATTGAGCATATTTGGGACTGGATGAAGCGTCGTCTCACACGGTCTGCACGTCCAGCACGAACGCTGGTCCAACTGAGGCGCCAGGTGGAAATGGCATGGCAAGCCGTTCCACAGGACTACATCCAGCATCTCTACGATCGTCTCCATGGGAGAATAGCAGCCTGCATTGCTGCGAAAGGTGGATATACACTGTACTAGTGCCGACATTGTGAATGCTCTGTTGCCTGTGTCTATGTGCCTGTGGTTCTGTCAGTGTGAACATGTGATGTATCTGACCCCAGGAATGTGTCAATAAAGTTTCCCCTTCCTGGAACAATGAATTCACGGTGTTCTTATTTCAATTTACAGGAGTGTAGTTGACGAGCTACGTAAATGTGAAAGTTTGCAGACTAGGAGTTTTGTTATAGCGGTCTTATGGTTGACACCCAAACTCGACTATTTAAAAGGCCTGAAAAAAAGGAGCTTACAAAACAAAGCTATGCTCGTATAATGAAATGTTCAAATTAGAGCAGAGAGCAGGAAATTAAAGGTCACAAATGTCTTAGGTAAAGCAAATTGGAGGCTTGGATTCATTTCAAGGATTTTGGTAAGGTAAATTTTGTCTATGGAAGATGATGATGTAGATGTTTGGTTTGTGGGGCGCTCAACTGCGCGGTTATCAGCGCCCGTGCAAATTCCCAACCTTTGCTCAGTCCAATCTCGCCACTTACATGAATGATGATGAAATGACGAGGACAACACAAACACCCAGTCATCTCGAGGCAGATGAAAATCCCTGACCCCGCCCGGAATTGAACCCGGGACCCCGTGCTTGGAAAGCGAGAACGCGACCTCGAGACCACGAGCTGCGGACTGTCTATGGAAGAAAGCCATAATTTGTAATAATGCTGAAGAATGTGTATCTGTATGTGATTGGTCTAACAGGGCTGTTACTAGGAAGGAAGGAAGCAGGATTAGGATTTAACATCACGCCGACGACGTATCCATCAGAGACGGAGCACAAGGTCGGGTCAGGGAAAGGATAGAGAAGGAAATCAGGCGTGTCCTTTTCAAAGGATCCATCCAGAAAATTGTCTTAAGCTTCTCAGAAAAAGCATGGGAAACCTAAATCCGGATGGCCGGACGAACGCCGTCCTCGCAAATGCCGGTCCATTGGGCTAACCACCTGTACGTAGGCGATAAAGGGCAAACATAGTGCTCACATCACTGTTTTTTATGTGGGACAGAGAGCCATTGTCAGCGACAGAAAAATATTCTAATGCAACACCTGGTTTCTGCACAGTACCCTCGACGTACATTTCCAAGAAATGTTAGAAATTTCCATGTCAGAAATTTCCATATTAGAAATTTAAAATACCAGACTTCACTAATTAATCGACGATTTGTTGTCAGTAAGATAAATATTTCATAAGAGCTGCGCGACTTAATGGCATGCACTTGGTTGATTTGCAATATATACTGAAGAAGTCACAGATAAAATTACCAACTCCCAATTTGCTACAATGTCTACATTCAATTCCACAACAATGGTATATTTTGCAGTTATAAAGGAAAATTTTTTCCACTCTTCTACCCTGCTTAGCGGTATATCATTTTTTGATAATATCTAAATGACTGTAGTTAAAGCAGAAAAAATGCGCGTATTTGGCATCAGTAAGGATATTTGCGCTTTGAGGCAAATTATCTTATAGATAGCCGTGAAAAATAAAATGAACTAGGCCAACCAGATTTAAGTTTCCCTAAATATTTTCGGAATTTCTCCTTCAGTAAGAACGCAGGCAGCTAGCGACATGATTCTACATTAATTTATCCATTTTACTGACTGCTCGGCTCCATGGCTGAAGATTACAATATTTTAAGAAATACAGCAATCAACCACTTTTTGATTGGTATATTTCTTAAAGTAAATTTCTACCTAATATCATAAATGTGATACTCCCAAGGAAACTCAGTCGTAGATATTTGGATTATTCGAGATCCATATTGTCTTGTGATAACAGAGTGTACTATTTGTCCTCTAACGCCATAGTCACGAGGTCCTCGATGATATGCTACGTATCAAAAAAATAGGACACATACCACATATTTTCAGAAAAACTTCCATAAAGCCTAAGTTGTGAAGGATGTGAAAACATAGAAGAATTTATATATTTTTTAAAGATTATCTCACTTTTTAAAACGGTTACAAAAAAGAATCTAAATGTGGGTAAGGTAATTCCAAGGCTATTTTACCCAAATTTTGTCGAAAACAAGCCTGTTTGCAAAGCATATCGTGTTCCAGCACTGAAGTTGTGCCGAGTTCAAGTACTACAGAGTACTGCTGTTATGGAATGTAATTAATAACAATTATATCGTTTGGTTACGCAAAAAGGGCCTGAATGGAGTAGAAGAAGTTTCGAACTTTTGATGGTTGATGGTAAACTACTGAAAATACTTAACAACGGACTCTTTTCTGGCCGGCCGGAGTGGCCGAGCGGTTAAAGGCGCTACAGTTTGGAACCGCACGACCGCTACGGTCGCAGGTTCGAATCCTGTCTCGGTCATGGATGTCTGTGATGTCCTTAGGTTAGTTAGATTTAAGTAGTTCTGAGTTCTAGGGGACTTATGACCACAGCAGTTGAGTCCCATAGTGCTCAGAGCCATTTGAACCATTTGAACTCTTTTCTGGACCAAAGTGAAGGAGTTAATTGGAGTCTCTATGGTGATCGTTCCTTGTATTGATATTGTGAACTGTGTTTTGAGGGGTAGTAGGTAATGCAATCAGCCCTTTGAACTGGCTTCTGTAAGACGATCTTCAATCCATTCCGAAAATAATAAATATTTAGCCCTTGCTGATTCTACAGGATAACTTCAACCTGGCATGATGAGTTACTCCAACATATGACAGCGTATGACGTTGTTGTAGTCATCAGTCCGAAGATCGGCTTGATGTAAATCCCTACTGTACTCTACTCCACAAAAGTCTAACCATTGCTGTATAACTTCAGGACCCTACATCCGTCTGAAACTGCTTACTTTCTTTGTCTCCGTCCCTATATTTTTACTCCTACACAATCCTATCAAGCTATCTTTTTTTAAGTTTGGTTATGCCCTAAACCCCTTTTCCCACAGTTTC
Source organism: Schistocerca serialis cubense (assembly GCF_023864345.2). Taxonomy (NCBI): domain Eukaryota; kingdom Metazoa; phylum Arthropoda; class Insecta; order Orthoptera; family Acrididae; genus Schistocerca; species Schistocerca serialis. The sequence continues at coordinate 62,907,176 of NC_064640.1, forward strand.
TATTCGACAAAACCCTTCTTTGAATCAAGTTGTGACATGTGCTTATTTGTCCGCTATTCGATTCAGTGCTTCTTCATTAGTTACTCTATTTCCCCATACAGTCTTTACCATTCTTGATTTATTACCACTCTCCAGTATCTTCTTTTCTCTTTTTTGTCTCCACATTTCATTTTCGTATGATATTACACTCGGATAATACTTTCTAACATTTAAGTTTATGTTATCTGTTAACATATTTCTCTTTTTTCAGGAAACTCTTTCTTTTTATTTCCAGTCTGTATTTTATATATTCTTTTCTTTCACCGTCATCGCTTATTTTGCTGCCCAAATAGAATATTCCATCTACTACTTTTAGTTTTTCTTTTTGTAATCTGTTTAGCTCACTGAAATCTGACTAAAAATAAGTGCACTCTGTTAGTCCTGTCTTAACTTTATTTATGTTCATCTTGTAATCTAACTAGACACCAGGACTTGACACCAAAAAGCCTCTTGAGATCAAGGTCACCCCTATTACAAACAGGGGAAGATGTATTTCCCTGCGATCCATGAGAGGAATGAAATAGTGGAGTAAAACGAAAGTCAAGAATAGACGTCTGGTTGATGATCAAAAATGCGAACGGAGGGCTTCAACCTTTTGAGAAGACTATGCGCTACCCTTAACTGTGTGAGGACATACCTCGGAACATGTAGCGAGACAATCAACGTGGGACCTGTCGAATGACCCTCGTGCGAGTGTAGACTCAATCAGTCGATGGACCACCTGATCGAGTGCTCTGCGCACGGCTTTAGTGGTGAACTTGAGGACATACACAAACTCACGGACAATGTTATTTCGTCTGGCTTAAAAATTTAAGTGAAACTTCTTAAAGTTTTATGTTATGTAATGTTGAATGTGCCTTATTGTATGGGGTAATCTCTTTCTTTGATAGTCGCCTTGTAAATCCGTACGAGTAATTAAAGGAGATTATAATCTCTTCAAGACACTATCAGTTTCATTTAAATGATCTTGTAAGTCCTCTGCAGTCTCTGACACGATTAGAACGTCACCGGCAAACATGTTTTTATTTATTCTTCGTAAACTTCATTTTCATTTTCTGATTTCTCCGTAGTTTCGTTTACCTCTAGCGCAATGTATGGTTGGAATAACGTCAAGGACAGACTGTAGCCCTGTTCAACTCTTTTTTTCGACTTTTGCCTCCTTCTCGTGTCCTTCGGCTCTATGAACTGCAGTTTAATTTCTCTATGATTTATGACACTAACGAATGAAAAAAAAACGGTGAATACTAGCTTTATCGCTGTGTTTCGTTGTTATTTGCAATCCGATTTCTTTATGTACCACTTAATGATTTGTGTGAAATTTGTGTCGAAAACAAAACATCACAGTACAGCGCGCATGCGAACAGCCCTCGCGCCCCTCCATAATTCGGAGAGATCGCCGGTGTAACGTAGCATCAGAAGCGCAATTACGTCACTCTACCATCCTGCTGTAATACGAGGCAGGAGTTTCCACATATCTCCAAATCTGCTGCTTGAGAATCTCGCTGTGGAAAAATGGCTTCACGCCTCATCTGTGGTAATAGCTTTAATGATGAGACCTTCTATCTGCTGTAGACGTATCGTGCTCCTGCAAGAACTTCTTGAAAGCTTAAAAATTTCTAAGGATTGTCGCACTTAAATTTGTACGCTGCTTTGCTATGTTGAAAGTGCACGTTAAGATACTATGGCTTTCGCACTTCTTAGTTTCTAATTCCATTGCGCATTTTCCAAGGATGAGTATAGAAATATTTTTCCGAACGTAATACAATACTGGATGTTCGTATTTATAAAACTTTTCTCACGATAGGATTTGTTGAATAAAGATTTAAAAAAAAGTACATTTATCATTTTGGTATACTACCAATAACGAAATAAAGTAATCATTCATTGTAATAAATAGTGTAAGTTAGTGTACCATATGAGGTGAAGTGCTTCATAACCCGTAGTTCAAAGGTTCAGACACTACACACTAAGGGCTAATGCTTCCTCATATAATCAATAATAATCTTTTTCACACTGAATCTTTTCACACTGAATCAAATGAGATGTCAGCCAGTTTTTGCTGTAAATACATGTAAGCTCAGTCAATAATGATGTAGGGCTGACCAGCTGAAGTGTGTGGTGTGGGGTACTTTCCATGCCGAGTGTCGCAGGAGGAATGGTCAGCACTCGGGGGTGAGATAGGAACGCTAATTTGAAGCAAAAAAGTCTCGTAAAAGTGGGCTCTAAAACACATAACCTAAGATGGATGAGAAATTCTTCATTTCGATATTGTCAAACAAATATCTTCTACTGCAAGCTCCTTGCTTTCCATATTTAGGAAGGCGGTAGCATGGACCAAAACAAGAGCAAATTGTCCAGGAAACATGGGCTCTAAAATGCAGCATTAGTTCAGCATTGTTCAGTAGAAGATATGTGTTTCACAGTAGCGAAGGTGAACAAGTTTTTATAACTCTTAAGGTATGTATTTTAGAGCGGATGATTACTGGATATTTTCTGAGTGGCCGAGCGGTTCTAGGCGCTGCAGTCTGGAACCGAGCGACCGCTACGGTCGCAGGTTCGAATCCTGCCTCGGGTATGGATGTGTGTGATGTCCTTAGGTTAGTTAGGTTTAAGTAGTTCTAAGTTCTAGGGGGCTAATGACCTCAGAGGTTAAGTCTCATAGTGCTCAGAGCCATTTGAACCATTTACTGAATATTTTCTCTTGTTTTGGTCCACACTATCACCCTCAAAATATGGAAAGCAAAGGGCCTGCAGTAGAAGAGATTTGTTTCAAAGCGATGAAGATGAAGAAGCGCTCAGGGCTCTTAAGGCATTCATTTTAGAGCCCATGTTTACTAGAGATTTTTGCTACAAATGATCGTTCCTGTCGTATCCCTGGATACTGACCATTACTTCTAGAACATTACGTGTATATCAAGGTTTCTTTCAGTTCCATTCATGTGTGAAGTCCAGGAACAATGACTGCTTGGTGTGAACGACAATTTCACAATCAGCCTGTATATACTTAGGAGGCTGGCGAAAGTTAGTAGTTTATGCCTATAAAGACTGTTCCTAAAGTTTTCTCTGTAGTTTTTCACGAGATAAACACCGTTTACCTTCTAGTTCTTGCTAGTTAATGTTTTTGAGAGTTTCTCGTACTGTTTTCCGCCAGATAAACAAGTCCGTGACCAATCGCACCACATTTCTTGTTGACCACTATTAGTCCGATGTGATTTACGTAGCTTAAACTTCAACAAAATTCGATTATTCGCAGTGCTTTTGCTTTCTGCGTAATGCCTTCTGTAGACAGACTGCAGTTGCCCAGTATCCAACCAATGAATAGTAGCTTTCAATCTGCTTTACCTACAACTGAGCTCACGTGTTAATTGCACTTCATATACCTACACATTGTTACTTCCAGGAATGTGTCCGACATTACAAACTACTGTTTGCCAATGGTTACTAGTGTAATTTTAAGCTCACGCAATAAAAAAATGGTTCAAATGGCTCTGAGCACTATGGGACTTAACTTCTGAGGTCATCAGTCCCCTAGAACTTAGAACTACTTAAACCTAACTAACCTAAGGAAATTACACACATCCATGCCGGAGGCAGGATTCAAACTTGTGACCGTAGCGGTGACGCGGTTCCAGACTGAAGCGCCTAGACCCGCACGGCCACACCGGCCGGCAAGCTCACGCATTTTTACGTTTCGTGAAGTAAACAAATTTACCTCCTTTTTTTGCATTCCGAGTTAGTTACCCCTTGTACGATGTTTACATTGTAGCGACATCTAAGTAGATAAGACTGTAACTCCAACCGGACAAAATTTCGTCGTAGATAACCGCGTCATATACAAAAGTCTGCGAATTTAACTAGTACCTGCTAGCTAAATCATTAACGGCTAACGTGAAAAATAGTAATCATGTTACACTCTCTTGGGGACACCCAGATTTCACTTCGGTGTCTGCAGACGACTCGTCATCGAGGATAAAATGCTGTGTTATGGGTGCCGACAAAATTTACATCGACTGCAAACTAAATTATAGATTCCATTAACACGTTATTTTTTTAAATTACATGTTGGTGTAGTACCTAAACAAAAGATTACCGTAAGTCTGTCCGCATCTCGTGGTCGTGCGGTAGCGTTCTCGCTTCCCACGCCCGGGTTCCCGGGTTCGATTCCCGGCGGGGTCAGGGATTTTCTCTGCCTCGTGATGGCTGAGTGTTGTGTGATGTCCTTAGGTTAGTTAGGTTTAAGTAGTTCTAAGTTCTAGGGGACTGATGACCATAGATGTTAAGTCCCATAGTGCTCAGAGCCATTTGAACCGTAAGTCTTCAGAAACCGAAGCCTCGCTGTTAAGACTATCGATGACAATATCATTTCATGTGATAAAACACTTCTCCAGCAGAGCATGTAGAGCAGCTAGTCTTTATAAGAGGACTCGACTAATGCTACAGATTTCGTATCAGGTACCGCAGGCAGGTTACTATTGCAGCTGTGTACCAACGTAACTAGTGATGGTATAATTATAATCAAATCTCCATGTCTTGCTGTGAAATAATGAAGGCAGTATCCGTCTGTATCACTACTCTCAACTGCTTCGAATGTCATTGTTAATAAAAATCTTACGTGCTCACGCTCGCTGAATAAGCTGCATTGTATTTGGCAGGACTAATACTTGCAGTATCACAGAAAAGTATAATGACTACTAGAAACTCCAAAGTGATCCATAAACTAATTTAAAATAGCTGTGTACCTTTTTTACTGTAGCAAACAATGTATTAAACGAACCTAAAATTCTAAATCCAAAAACGTATCACGCCTTGTCAAATATCTTAAAAAACAGCTCTAGAAAAACTGAAGTATAGATCTAAATGTCACGTATACAACCAATTGTAACATATGTATGAGGAGATTTGACTGAAAATTAAAAAAAAAGTATGAGAGAACCCTGAGAATAATTAGAGGGGAAAATGCTAAGCAAATCCTTGGGAGCAATGATGGGCCCTGTTTGTAGGGAATGGGGAATCCAAAGATCATAGAACTACGGTAGATAATGGAAAATATTCGTACATCGCTATGTAATGCGGAATTAACCACTAGATGTCAAAAGATACGCCCCGCCAGTATAAAATGAGGCGTGCCGTATTGCGTTATCAGTAAAGAAACAATAGCAACAGAATGGGCCGCAGACCTCAGCGACTCCGTACTTCGACAAATCGTTGGATGTCATCTTGGTAATGAATCCATCAGACACATTTCAGCCATCCTAAAGTTGCCCAAGTCTGCTGCTGGTGAGGAAACCGTGAGGAAGAAGTGCGGAGGAACAACTACAGCTAAACAAAGGCCAGATAGACGTCAAGTACTGACAGGGACTGTCTATCTTCGCGGACGGCGGCTGTAAGAAATCGCTTGAAATCAGCGGAAGAAATCTAGCGTGAGTTTCAGAGTGCCTCCAGCAGCACGACTAGGACAATGACTGTGAGTAGGGAATTAAAAATAATGGGATACAATGATCGAGCAACTCCTCGTAAGGCACACATTTCTGTATTCAGAGCTAAATGACGCACAGAGCAATGCCACTGGACTGTCGATGACCGGAAACGAGTTGTTTAGAGTGATGAACCACGCTGTAGCCTGTGGCAATCCGATGGAAGGTTTTGGGTTTGCCGAATGCCTGTAGACGCTAGCTGCCGTCATACGCAGTCCCAACACAGGAGTACGGAGGAGCTGTGTTCTTCGTGGTTACGGTCTGGTTCCCTCTGCTTTTGGTTGTTGCGGAAGAATGAACTGCCATTGCTCCAGAGAGATTCAGACACTTTATTGAAAGTATCTCCGGTAAAGTTCAAGTCGTCGTAAAGGAAAAGTGTGGACACATCCCACAACCCGCTAATAGGTGCCCGGATATTTTCAATCATATAATGTGAACGTCCAAATTCAAGAACATGCAAAAATAAGAGCTAATGGAATTAAGTGTATTGGGCATGTAATGGAATCACATGACAGATACATCAAGGCTGTCGTCAGATGTAAGGGAACCACTAGGACGGCCGAGAATGATGTCGAAAAGGACTGAATTATTTATCTGCTGAACGGTCAGTACATTATAAAACTGAAAGTGTCGGACTGTTTCGGTAGGAAAACTTCGAATTCACTGTGCAAAGAGACATGGTAGTTAGTAAATGGAGTACTGAATACTGACTGTAAGGTTTGAAAAACGAACCGCGAATGGTAAGTGTACATAGAAGAGACGTATCAACTTACACAAGAACAATAATGTGGTGGTGGAGCTACAGCTATGTTCGAAAACTTAAAAATCTCATAGAAACATAACGACCAAAAAGACAAAATACTAACGCAGAAAAAGAAAGCAAGGATGTTATCCCTTGTTATTATAAGATGATATCCGGAGAAAGAGCTATGTTTATACAAAACAAGTACAGCAGCAAGAATATGTCATGGAAGGTATGGGAAGTCGGTAACAGTATTTTAGAATGCCTGTAATGAAGCGATTAGGTTAATGTGATAATTTGCAAGTAGTTTCGAATTTCACCATGATACCTAGGAAACGGAAAAATCATTTTGAATGACAGTTGCAAGGGGAAGAGTAAATGACTATGTAAAAAAGCTTCGTGTCGGGCACAGGTGTCACAGAGAATGGATATTATATTGTCACTGTTGTTCTGTTCATACGGAAAACATATTAAAACCAGGCTCCGTTACGAGAAGATCTGGAATGCCTTCTACACCGTCAGACATGATATCAGCTTAATGTTTTTGGTTGAAACTGTGGATTCAGTAAAAAATACTTTGGAATAAATTTACATTTTCAAATACAACCCCTAACCACTGGACAGTACGTTTGTGGATGATTCGTAGCAGTACGTCGATTTTCTGTCATGTTGTATGCGCCTACGGAGAGTAAAATGGTTATCTTCAGCCCTCTGTACGTGGCGTCATTTCTCTGGTCTTATGCTCATGAACCCTATGTGAGAAATGTAGTAGCAGTTCTGTTCATCCGTGGATCAGTTTTACAAGGATGTCGGACATGTCGTGGTATTGCAGCTTGTTGTTGGTGTGGTGTTCAGTCCAGAGACTGGTTTGATGCAGCTCTCCATGCTACTCTATCCTGTGCATGCTTCTTCATCTCCCAGTACCTACTGCAACCTATATCCTTCTGAATTTGTTTAGTGTATTCATCTCTTGGTCTTCCTCTACGATTTTTACCCTTGACGCTGCCCTCCAATACTAAATTGCTGATCCCTTGATGCTTCAGAATATGCCGTACCAACCGATCCCTTCTTCTTGTCAAGTTGTGCCACAGATTTATCTTCTCTCCAATTCTATTCAATACCTCCTCATTAGTTATGTGATCTACCCATCTAATCTTCAGCACTCTTCTGTAGCACCACATTACGAAAGCTTCTATTCTCTTCTTGTCTGAACTATTTATCGTCCATGTTTCACTTCCATACATGGCTACACTCCATACAAATACTTTCAGAAACTACTTCCTGACACTTAAATCTATACTCGATGTTAACAAATTTCTCTTCTTCAGAAACGCTTTCCTTGCAATTGCCAGTCTACATTTTATATCCTCTCTACTTCAACCGTCATCAGTTATTTTTCTCCACAAGTAGCAAAACTCATTTACTACTTTAAGCGCCTCATTTCCTAATCTAATTCCCGCAGCATCACCCGATTTAATTCGACTACATTCCATTATCCTCGTTTTGCTTTTGTTGATGCTCATCTTATATCCACCTTTTAAGAAGATTTTAAGACACTGTCCATTCCGTTCAGCTGCTTTTCCAGGTCCTTTGCTGTCTCTGACAGAATTACAATGTCATCGGCAAACATCGAAGTTTTTATTTCTTCTCCATGGATTTTAATTCCTACTCCGCATTTTTCTTTTGTTTCCTTTACTGCCTGCTCAATATACAGACTGAATAACATCAGGGATAGGCTACAACCCTATCTCACTCCCTTCCGAACCACTGCTTCCCTTTCACGCCCCTCGACTCTTATAATTGCCATCTGGTTTCTGTACAAATTGTAAATAGCCCTTCGCTACCTGTATTTTACTCCTACCACCTTCAGAATTTGAAAGAGAGTATTCCAGTGAACATTGTCAAAAGCTTTCTCTAAGTCTACAAATGCTAGAAACGTGGGTTTGCCTTTCCTTAATCTATTTTCTAAGATTACAGCTTAAGAACCAAAAAAACATAATTTGTATATACAGGTATGTACAAACTTATAGGCCTAGTTCGAGAAGAATGGGACAGGTAGTCGATTGTGGCCTTATAGCAAGAACCATCCCGCTGTTGACGTGATGTAGTTTAGGGAAGCCATGGAAAACCTAATGAGGATGATGGACAGAGATTGGAGTTTCCATCCTCCCGAATAGAAGGCCAGTCTTTTTAAACACAGAGCAAACTCTTTCGACTTATCCTTAGTATAAATATACTGTTTTATTTATACAGGGTGAACCAGAATTCCACCGAAAAACTTTCGGAAGCTGTTCAGGGATATATTCTGAGTACTTTGGTATGCGACACCCACCGTCTCACCGAGCGAGGTGGCGCAGTGGTAGCACACTGGACTCGCATTCGGGAGGACGACGGTTCAATCCCGTCTCCAGCCATCCTGATTTAGGTTTTCCGTGATTTCCCTCAATCGTTTCAGGCAAATGCCGGGATGGTTCCTTTGAAAGGGCACGGCCGATTTCCTTCCCAATCCTTCCCTAACCCGAGTTTGCGCTCCGTCTCTAATGACCTCGTTGTCGACGGGACGTTAAACACTAACCTAACCTAACCCACCGTCTCCGGAATTTCGTTACCGATTAATAATGTAATTATGATTTGACAAAATGCCTGTTGGATTCACTCTCTGGTTCTTTGGCCAACGTTAGTTTGATGATTTTCTTGACGTTTCGCCTGCACGAATAGCTGGCATTCTGCATGACTCTCCACAGCTGGTGGCGATCTGGTGTCGGGCTCGTGGCGGCGAGTCTGTAACGCCAACGTCTGAGTGCTTTTACCTGCTGTGGTTCTCTCCTTGCTACAAGCAAACGTCGTTCAGTGCAGCACGGGATTCCAGGATCTGTTCATCTTGAGGGTTTGCTCTTTCTTGTTGCGGGTATAATAATGTTTGTGGATCTCTATTGCTTCCCGGAACAGGAGGCCTTGGTAGCTCTTCACCACAGCAATAACTTCCGTGTCGGCCCATTTTATTATGTGGTCGGCCTCACACGACGCATGCTCCACCACGGCCGGTTTCTCCAAACCTGTAATACCGTTTATGTTCGGTGATCCTGGTCTTGATAGAGCTTCCAGTCGTTCCAACATATACTTTCCCACATATACAGGGTATGCGGTATATTTCCGACATTTCAAGTGGCTCCCTTTTGTCCGCTGCCTACCTGAGAGTCTCTTTGATCCTCTAAGCTGGTTTGTAAATTGTTATCACACTCTGTTTGCGCAATTTACGGCCGATTCTCTCTAACATCCTGAGGTTCTGTGGCAGAAAGACCGTACCCAACATTTCGTTTTCCGAAATTTAAATCCTCCGAATATTAGGTTTCGTGACAGTTCTTGCACAACTGGTGAAGTATCCATCAGTTCTCAGAAAGTTTTCCAAATATTGCATCACGTGTTAAATGTGCTGCGGCTCATAAATTCATCTATCGGGCATTACGAGCGTGTTAAACATCCCTTTTATCAGGCTGTGATGATGGTTTGACAGTTTGTGCGAGTATCGGTCCCTGTGTGTCAGCTTTTGATACACGCTGTGTCCCAGGTTCTCACCATTCCTCGCAACCGGCACATCTACACTGGGTAGCTGTTGGTACATTTTTGTCTCTATAGCTCATTTTATATTGACACGGATACTTCCTTAAACATCTGCACAGTCAATACAGACACAAAGCTAACTGGACCAAGACACAAAACCAGATATATCAACTCCATAACGAGCTGCCGGAGACAATGGGACGAAATAAAATAAATACTCAGAAGGTATCTCTGAACAACCTTTGAAAGTTTGTCAATGTGGTTCTGGTTCATACTGTATATAACTGCAAATAAGTTATTAAATAAAGGAAAAAGCTAGTGCTACTCTGTTCATTTCTGAACGCCGATCACTGCACTCATTCACTATTCATACATTATTTGATAATGCCTGGATAACTCAGTGGGTGGAGCATTAAAACCCGAAAAGAGTTTGGGGTTCAAGTCCCAAGGAAGTTTTGAAAATCTAGTGGTACATGGTTGACCCATTTCTCAACATCAGTCGCTGCACACACACACACACACACACACACACACACACACACACCATCAACTAACATCTAACATTAGAGCTATTATGATGATGATGTTTTATTCTGTGTACTATCACTTCCCATCTCCGTGCCTGAAAAACTAACTTAGCAGTCAGCAGTGAGTAATATGTTGAGGTGAGAAAGAGGAGAAGATGTTAGTATAAAAAACTATAGTGCAAAGACGTGCTGTGAATTAATAGAAGTTTTTTATAATTGTTTACATACGATGGTCGCAGATGGAATGCTGTTCAGTATTCTGCAAAATGTGGTCCTCTGAATTTACCTAAAACGGTTTCACCCAAAGATTGTCATTTAAGTTGCTCGAGCATCTCCCTGTACTGGCTGTACCGGTCTGTTATGGTTCTAATAGCGAATTCCTAAATTCCATGTCTGCTTTCATGACACCTTGACAAGCACTCGAGACTCTGCAAAAATATTCTATAGCTGGTAGCTCTAGCGCCTTGTATGTAATTTCGTTAACAGATGCGGTGTACTTTCAAGCCTTTGCAACAAATGTAAACCATAACTTCTTAGTATTACCTTTAAATATTTAACCGAGCTAGGTGACGCTTTGGTTAGCACACTGGAGTCGCATTCGGGAGGACGACGATTCAATCCCGTGTCCAACCATCCTGATTTGGGTTTTCCGTGATTTCCCTAAATCGCTTCAGGCAAATGCTGGGATGGTTCCTTTGACAGGGGACGGCCGACGTCCTTCTCCATCCTTCCCTAACCCGATGAGACCGATGACCTCGCTGTTTAGTCTCTTCTCCCCAAATCAGCCCAATCCTAAATATTTAAACGACGTGACGTAATCCACACATTTATGCTAATTTTCTAATCGTATACTGTCTCTCTATGTGTTTTTAGGCTTTAATTTCCTTCTATCCACGTTTAGCCAATAGATATGCCAAGCTGAAATTTAATTCCATTCTTTCTGCGTTTTCTTAAGGTCTTCCAATGATGATATTTACGTATTAACAACAGCATCGCCAGCGAACAGTGTTGCTGACCTTACTACATAAATCATTTGTGAGTATTGAGAACAAGAATTGAAACTGAAAAATGAGACCTACGATAAACAATTTTTTAGAACATTCAAGCATTCAAAGACATCAGGGTGAGCGTTGCAAGATGTTGGTCAGAGGAGCAGAAATCACATCGTTTATGCTACAGTGCCGTGTTGTTTTTGGAAGTTTGTACTCCGGATACACTTCCCCAGTGGCCAGCTTTCGCTGCAACCAGTTGGTCGCTGCTCGGTTGCTGTCATCCGTCTACAGGAATGTGTTGTGTCCAGTTCCCACAGTCGCAACCTTGCTTTTCAGGTAAGACGGTTACAGCTTCGCAGGAGACTTTCCGGGATCTCAGCAATGGGGCGATCCCTGGATGAGGACAGGAGTGCCAAAAATGGTTCCAATGGGTCTGAGCACTGTGGGACTTAACTGCTGAGGTCATCAGTCCCCTAGAACTTAGAACTACTTAAACCTAACTAAGCTAAGGACATCACACACATCCACGCCCAAGGCAGGATTCGAACCTGCGACCGTAGCGGTCGCTCGTTTCCAGACTGTAGCGCCTAGAACCGCTCGGCCACTCTGGCCGGCCAGGAGTGCCAGTTAAGTGTTAGGAGGAGGAGAACATCATGTCAGACCACACAGACTACTTACTGCAAGATCACGGTTTTAACTGTGAAAGCACTCACTAACATTTAATAGGGCGAGCACTGCAAGCCTCAGTGCTATAGAGGAACGAAACGAAGTTAGTTCTTTGTTGTTAAAGTTTCCAAAAGCTTTTGATCCTTGTAGAAGAAAATACGTTCCTGTGGGATACCAAACTATTTTTGTGACTGGAATGAAAGTATCCTGGGAGAAAGAACGAAGTACGTTATCTTGGACCGACAATTATCTACAGATACTGACGTAATGTCTGGTGCGTTACAGGAGAGTGTGACAGGACCGTTGCTGTTCGTATTCCACATTAATTCCGTAGCGGATGTTATTCTTAGGGTTTTCACAGATGAAGTCCTCTATGAGTATATTCTATCCGGTACAAACTGTAGCAACATCCAATTAGATGTCGAGAGAAAGCGCAGTTTTTCTGCAAACGAGATTGCACACAAAACACTAGTGTGGCGCATACTTAGATACTGCTCAACCGTTTGGGACCCATACACGTCGGACTAACTGGGGAGAACAAAGAACGGCAGTGGCAATGATCACAGCCCTGTTTAACTGCCGAGAGAATCTAACAGACAGTGGAAAAATCTTTACTGCCAGACACTCGAAGAAGCCCAATTCAGAAAACCTGAAGGGCCCACTCTCAGGGCAGATACTAAAAACTATTGATCAGACCCTCATCTGTTTATCGCGTAGATAAAATAAGATGAACAACAGAGGCGTTAAAGCAGTTGTCCTGCTCTCACTGTCAGTGAATGCAACTGGAAGAAAGCTAATATATCGTACAACACAAAGTACCCTCTGCAACACGTTTCAGTGATCCAGTGAATATAAATATGTGTGTAGAACACACAGCAGTGCATGTACTGGCAAAATAAAGTTAAGGGTACATCTAGGGACACGGAGTGTTAAAATGATTTAATTCTTACCTAGATCCAGTTACCCTTAAAACAAAATTGTGTTTATTTTCGCAATAGCAAGCAAATGAGTCTGGAAGAACACACCCAAACGGACGACAAGATAATGAACTTCAATTATGATTTTTGAAAGTAATTTTTAGAAAATAACGGGGGAGTGCTCCAGGAATCATGTAGGAAGGAAAAGCGCCAGTATAATCAGAAACCTTTTTGCTTCATTTTCGTGTCAGTGTTGCATCCAGTCAAGTCAGTTTCCATGCAGTATCAATGCTTAATAAGAAATGCTATATGAGGGATGGTTTCACAAAATCCAGGAGTTATGGAGGTGATAAATGCTGCCGCTGCGATAACAAAAGCTGATATGTCAATTAAACATGGGGTCTAAAATGCATACCTTCAGAGGTATGAACATTGTTCATCTTCACTAGTGTGAAACACAACTTTTCAGTGCTCATAGCTCTTAAGATATGCGTTTTAGAGCTCATGTTTACTAGACATTTTTTCCTGTTTTGGTGTAAGAAACCTGTCCCTAACGGTTCTCTGTGTTTTTTCTGGGACATAAAAAAAAAAGGTTCAAATGGCTCTGAGCACTGTGGGACTTAACTTCTGAGGTCATCAGTCTCCTAGAACGTAGAACTACTTAAACCTAACTAACCTAAGGACATCACACATCAATGGCCGAGGCAGAATTCGAACCTGTGACCGTAGCGATCGCACAGTTCCAGACTCTGGGACATCCTCTGTACCTAAATCAGGGATGGTGCAACTCCCTGGCCGGGATTTCTGATATACGGGTTCTCTGAACTCCCCAAAGAACTTCGTATACTGGAATAATTCGCTGATCACGGATTCTCTAATTTTTGCCCAACTGAATGAAGGTTGCACCACGACTGTAGACACTGAACACCGTGATTCAGTGACTGTGAAACTGGACCTATGCTTAATTACCCGTCCAGACGTCCACATTCAGGTTTTCTGTGGTTTCCCTCATTCGCTTACGAAATATACCCTGATGATTGTGTTGAAATGGATACGTTTCCTAGTCCTTTCCCATTCGTAGTTTGTACTCTGTCTCTAATGAACTCATCGTTGACAGGACATTAAACCCAACGATTCGCTGCTTGCTTCAACTGAGCAAGATGTCGGAGGAACGCTGGATTCTAAATTCCTTTCATAGAATGGCTGGTTTACACTGAGGTGACAAAAAGTCACGGGATAGCACATATACAGATGGCGATAGCATCGCGTACATAACGTATCAAACGGCAGTGCGTTGGTGGTCATTTTTTCTCGGGTGATCCATGTGAAAACGTTTCCAATGTCATTATGGCCGCCCTACGCGAATTAACAGACTTTGGAGCTGGAGCTAGACGCATGGGACATTCCATTTCGGAAATCGTTAGGGAATTGAATACTCCGAGATGTACAGTGTCAACAATGTGTTGAGAATACCAAATTTCAGGAATTACCCTTGACCACGGCAACACAGTGTCAGACGGTCTTCACTAAACGACCGAGAGCAGCGGCATTTGCATAGAATTGTCAGCTCTAACAGACAAACAACAATTCGTGAAAGAACTGCAGAAATCAATGGGTTGCAGCAAAATTTTACATTAAAGGACTATGGCAGCAAACGATCGACGCGAGTGCCTTTGCTAACGGCACGACATCGCCTGCAGCGCCTCCTGGGCTCGCGACATTATCGGTTGGACAGTAGACGGCTGGTAAACCATGGCCTGGTCAGATGAATCCCGACTGCAGTTGGTAAGAGCTGCTGGCAGTGTCTGAGTGTAGTACAGACACCACGAAGCCATGGACGCAAGTTGTCAACAAGCCACTGTGCAAGCTGGTGGTGACTCCATAATGCCGGCCGGAGTGGCCGTGCGGTTCTAGGCGCTACAGTCTGGAGCCGAGCGACCGCTCCGGTCGCAGGTTCGAATCCTGCCTCGGGCATGGATGTGTCTGATGTCCTTAGGTTAGTTAGGTTTAATTAGTTCTGAGTTCTAGGCTACTGATGACCTCAGATGTTAAGTCGCATGGTGCTCAGAGCCATTTGAACCATTTGAACTCCATAATGGTGTAGGCTGTGTTTACCTGGAGTAGATCCTCTGGTCCAACTGAATCGATCATTGACTGGAAGTGATTATATTCGGCTACTTAGAGACCACTGCAGCCAATCATTGACTTTATGTTCCCAAGCAATGATGGAATTTTTGTTGATGACAACCTGCCACGTCACCAGGCCATAACTGTTCGCGATTGGTTTGAAGAACATTCAGGACAGTTCGATTGAATGATTTGGCCACCCGCCGGCCGAAGTGGCCGTGCGGTTAAAGGCGCTGCAGTCTGGAACCGAGCGACCGCTACGGTCGCAGGTTCGAATCCTGCCTCGGGCATGGATGTTTGTGATGTCCTTAGGTTAGTTAGGTTTACTAGTTCTAGGGGACTAATGACCTCAGCAGTTCTAAGTTCTAGGGGACTAATGACCTCAGCAGTTGAGTCCCATAGTGCTCAGAGCCATTTGAACCATTTGGCCACCCATCGAACATTTATGGGACATAATCTAGAGGTCAGTTCGTGCACTTTCGTAATTATGGACAGCTATAGAGGCAGCATGGCTCAATATTTCTGCAGGGGACTTCCAACGGCTTGTTGAGTCCATGTCTCGTCGAATTGCCGCACTACGCTGGACGAAAGGAGGTCTGACAAGACATTAGCAGATATGCCATCACTTTCGTCATCTCAGTACAGAGCGACAACCCATAGCCATGTGAACCAACTTCTGAGAAGCAAATGGAGAGTTTCGATGTAATTTTTTTAGTGCTGCGTCGGGTGTTCCTCAGAACTGTTCCTTGGTGCAGGATCATTAGGTTCAGGGGTTAAAGCTACGGCAGAGTTTCGGTTTTCCATCCAGGTCGAGCTGGAGATTGAGTGATGGGGAAGAAATTTTTACCATTAGATATTCGGCTCAAGAGAACACGAAGTAACCACACAGGGGTGACTCGGCTAACACCTAAACCCCACACTTTGCGAATTCCCCTCGAGTGTCTCATCCTTGATCGGTGGTATTCACTATTACTGAAAACGTAGGATGGAAAGTCACGCTATGATTGCTGAAGAGCGAGTATTTGACAAACTTCGTAGATAAATGTGACAAATTGCACGAAGAAAACCATTGCTGATCAATAACACTATTAGCAATAATTCAGTCGAAACACTGTAAATTACCTACGTCGGGACTAATCTAAAGTGGAATGATAGCATAAAACTGTGTGGGAAAATTATAAGCCAGGTTAACAACCATTGGAAGAACCCTAAGGAAAATATCCACGAAAGAGAACGCTTAAAAACACTTGTTCGAGCGATTGTTGAGTACCACAAGACCGTCTGAAACCCTTACCAGATAAGATTAACAAAAGAGGTAGAGAAGACCCAACAAGGAGTGCCGCATTTCGTTACGTATTCGTCTAGTGTGCGCGACAGCCTTACAGAGACGCTTATCAACCTCCACTGGTAGATGCCACAAGAGGCGTTGTACATCACGATGAGGATTTAAACTTCCTAGTGATTTCATTCTAAGAAGGGTCATGTAAAATATTACTACCTCCCATACACATCTCGTGAAATGTCCACGAGT
Organism: Schistocerca serialis cubense; assembly: GCF_023864345.2. NCBI lineage: Eukaryota > Metazoa > Arthropoda > Insecta > Orthoptera > Acrididae > Schistocerca > Schistocerca serialis. The sequence goes on from NC_064640.1 coordinate 62,923,752, forward strand.
AGGAAATCAGAGAAATTAGTTCATACGGATGTTTTCAGACCACGCATAATTCGGAAATGGAACAGAACAGGGGAGGTGAAATCATAGGGGTATGTGAAATACCATCCGTACGGTGGCTTATAATACGGATTCAGATGTTCCTCGAAGAGCTCATTTGAATAAAAAGAAATTTTACATATAATCCGTCTTGAATGCAATTTTTTTTTATTCGTATGACTGGTTTCGGTTCATTCAGAACCATCTTCAGATCTGATATTTCAGTTACAGGAGTAACCCGTCCAAATCCAGCAACTTTCACATGCTTTCACAGTAATTATATTCGCAATAGCGGGAAGATATTCTCTAAAAATTGCGAGTAAATCAACCAGGAACCAGTCTAGACGGGCGAATGTCACAGGTGAGACTTGTCCAAATTATTTTTATGCGAACATCGCAGTAAGACAGTTATAGTCCAAGAAATATTTAGGGATGTATAATTTTGGCTGTTCTGCGCACGGATGGAATACGTCGCGAGGGAATTGCCGAGTACATTAGCTCAGTTCGTGATTTATGAATTTAGACAGCGAAACGATGTTGGCAAAGAGTCGAACCACAGGAGCCTTCCGTGAATAAGGAACACGAGAGTGAGATTACGGATCTCCGTGCCCCATTTGTCGATCGACGCGAACTCGTCGGTCTTTTGGCATCACCGATCTCGTCCAGTTTGACAGATCCGGTGGGGCTCTCAGAAAATACAATTTGGAATTATTCCACGAAAGGCAGGTCACATCGGCGATAACCTGTCTCTGCGTTGGCTTCGCGGCCCGATTAATTATAAAACGGACAAGCGGCGCGGGCGGTCGCTTACTTTGTGACAAATCGGAAACCGCGGCGGGAGGCGGCGCCCGCCCCCGCCTGCGCCTCCTCCCACGCAGTACAGATTCGCGTGCGCCGCCTTCCCGAAAGAAAAAATGAGGAAAACCAGGCGCAGCAAATTCGGTGAGTGCGGCGCGGCGCGGCGCGGCACGGCACGGCGGGGTGCGTCGGCGTCGGCGCGGAGCCGGCGGCGGGGGTAGCAGTGGGCGGGCCCGCCGCGACGCCATGCTTCCTGCCGCCCCCGCCGCCGCCGCCGCCGCCGCCGCAGCGCGCCAACTTCAAATGCGCCGCGCGCGCCGACACCAGCTTCACCGCGGCCGGGAGCCGGCGGACGTCGAAAGTTTACGTAACACTGGACTGAATCGTGAAATACAAAATAACCCTAGGATTTCTACACCCATAACAAAGAGAAAGAACCGTCTGTTCCAGGATCTAGGAGGGTATTTTAAGCTCGAATTATTCACACTCGATATCTTTCAAATGGTATGTGCGAGAGAAAAAGGACATTCACTACTTACGTATTTGCAAACAGCATTCCAGGCGGTTGACTAATGTCAGAGATTCGATCGTACAGAATATTTTCATAGGTATGTGACCACGCGAAGAAATTTTGAGTAACAGAACTCATCATGTAATAGTGGGCGGAGAACGTTCGTCCAGAATATCAAAATCGGCCAAGGTAACTGGATAATTAACGTATCCACTATACATAAATGATTTATCAGATAGTAGCAGTAGCACTAAAAAATTGTTCGTTGACGATGCAGTTGTCTACAGAATCCTTGCACGATCGTACAAAAATGCAGTAAGACTTGGATCAAATAATGACTTGGTGTAACAACTTGCAGCAACATTTGAATGTGCATGAGTGCAAGAAAATTGATATAAAAATAGAACTCGTTAGTATGTGAGTACGAGACTGCCGGCGAACAACTGGAGCACGTCACGTCGTATAAGGATTCTGGGGTAACGGGGTAATACTAATGCAATCCGATGGTCTTGTAAAAACTGAATTAGTGAAGGTGAAAGGAAGACTTGGATTTCTCAACTGATTCTGGAATAATACAATGCATCTGTATGTAAATCGCACACAAGACTCTAGCGTGAGTATTGTTCCTGCATTTGGAGGTCTCATTGAGTGGACATAACGACAGGCGTCGAGCGAATTCATGGATGCGCTGCTAGGAACGTAACATACCGGTTTGGTGCATAAAATGGCAATCCCTGGACTAAAGACGACATAATTCTCGCGAAGGCCCGTTGGATGAATTTAGAGAACCTGCATTTGAAAGGGATTATGCGATTATCACCCTGCCGTCAGCTACATTTCGTGTGGATATGGGCGTAAGACAAGACATTTGGTTAAGTGATTCGCGGATGGGCTGCAATACAAAATCTTTAATATTGGTACAATATACCCTCCGCCATGCACTCATGCACTGTACAGTGGCTTGCGGAGTATTCTGTACGCACATAAATTTTAATGTAGGTAAATATATAGACACAAAGCTCCAACCCTTTGAATATGCGACCACTGAACAATAACTGGAACCAGTCAACCTTCAAGTATCTAAAAGACTCTGTGCGGGTTGATTTAACGTAGAATGACCATAACATTCGACGGAATAATAGAATACAGACAAACGTTAGCACTTCTCAAGCATATTGTTGTTGCCGCCTTGGTGATTTCCTGTCGGAAAGGTAACAATTCGTAATAATTGATGAGGAGTCATCGAGGGAAGCTGAAGTGATATCTAACTTTCCCCAAGGAATTGTTATAGGCCCTCTACAGTTCTTACTCTATGTAAGCGATTTCGTAGACAGTTTGAGTATCCCTCTTAGACTGTTTGCAGATGATACTGTCGTTTAACACGTAATAAAATTATCGTAAAATAAAAAAAAATATAAGATGTGGATAGTGCTGAAAGTGGTAACTGGCTGAAGACAATAAAAAGTGCGAGGTCCCTCACATGAGTGCTAGAAGGAACTCATTATAATTCAGCAAAGCGATAAAGAACACAAATTTAGTCTGACGAGTCAGCTAAATCCCTACGGATTACTATTACAAACAACTTAAATTGGATCATCACAGAGAAAATGTGTGGAAAGGAAACCAAAGACCGGGTTTTAGTGACAGAATGCTTAGAAGATTCAACAAATCTACTAACCGTCCTCTTCTGGAGTATCATTGCGCTAAAGACACTTACCATGTGAACATCGAAAAAGTATAAAGACGGTCAGCTCGTTTTTTATTGTCGCGAAATGGGAAAGAGCGTGTCACAGATATACGCGAATTAGGATGGCAATCATTAAAACAACGGCGTATATCGTTGCGGTGAGATATTTTCACGATATTTCAATCACCAAACTTCTCCTCGAAATGCAAAAATATTTGGTTGTTGAAACCCACCTACATATGAAGAGCTGACTCTCGTAATAAAATAAGAAGAATCAGAGTTCCCGCAGAAACATTTACTTGTTCGTTTTTCCTTATTGCTATCGAGAGTGGAACGGTAGATGAAGAGTCTAAAAGAGGTTTGATGAACCCTCTGCCAAGCCCTTACAGGGGTCGGACAAAAGTATATAAACACCGCGATTAATGAGTGCTTGACCATAAATTCAAATGGTAGCCAAACGTGCAGGATGAGCTGTTGTATTCGACCACGAATGGCACCTGTGCTATGTCCACATTACGCCGCAAGTGTCAAACGCGGTCAAAACAGTGTTTTGTCTAGCTGTGAGTGCATCAGTAAACAAGGTAGCCGAAGTGTTTGGTGTTTCGTGAGGCACCATAACGAAGATTTATACGACGTACAAGGAAAGTGGAAAGAAAACATCAGCCACTAAGCGTGTGGTGAGTTATCGTGACAGACGCTCGTTGAAGAGGACTTTGGCGAAAAATAAGAGGACAACAGCTGGAAAAGTCACTGCAGAACTGAATGTCGCACTCTCGAACCCTGACAGTACCAAATTAACATGCAGGGAGCTCCATAAACAGGTTATTTCAGGGCAAACTGGAATTCCAAAACACTCATCAGTGCTGCAGATGCCCGTCAGAGGAAAACGTGTTGCCGATGCCATAAAAACTGTACTGTGAAGCCATGGCAGAAAGTCATTTGATCGGATGAGTCTTGTTTCACAATGTTTCCATCTTCTGTCCGAGTTTATGTCCCAGGAATGGAACATGGCAGAGGTTTGGTGATGAATTCGGCAGCCACTCTGCAAGGTCGCATTACTTCCAAGTGACCATTTGGGCTGAACAGGTCCATTCCACGGTTCAGTGTTTGTTCCCTACTGGTGATGTTGTGTTCTAATGCGACATGGCCACAGTTCATAGAGCTCTCATCGTCCAGAAGTGATTCTCTGAGCGTGGAGATTTATTGTCCCAACTCCCCTGACCACCAAAGCACCAGGTATCAGTATTATTAAGCCTTTGTGCGCTAGTATGGTGGGAAGAGAGCGTGATAGCTATCCCCCTCCATCATCGTTACCTGAACGTATTGCTATTCCACAGGAAGAATGATATAAGATTCGGTTGAACATCGCACAGGACCCGTATTCACCCATTCCAAGACCACAGGAAGCTATTTTCAAGGCCAACCGTTTTTCTACACTGATGATGTGTTGTGTTTTGACGTTTCCATATTTTTTTCCACCCCCTGTAAGTGTGAAAACCAGAGTTGTCATGCCGATGTGGATGCAGATACAGACTGGTCTGAAGCAACTCTCCAAGTTAGTCATTTCAGTGAAACCTTCATCTCTGCATAGCTACTGCATTCTACATGAGTCTTCTTACTGTAGTCAAGCCTTCGTCTACCGCTACAGCTTCAACTGTCCTCCCTTAACACACACACACACACACACACACACACACACACACACACACATACCAATTTAATTATTTCCTTATTCCTCTCGATCTATCCTAACAGCCAATCCCTTGTTGCTGTTACTGTCTGCCATAAGTTTCTTTTTACCTCTTTTCGATTCTGTATCCCCTCATTAGTATTCTAATCCACTCATATAACCTTCAGCACCCTCCTGTGACACCAAATTTAAGAAGCTAGTATTCTCTTCTTGTCCAAACTGTTTATCGTCTATTTTTCGCTTCGAGACGAATATCTTGAGAAAACATTATCTAATACTTTACTTCCAATTCCCTGTTGAAAAATTATAGATGTAGATATAGAATTGCTCTTTTACAAAACTAATTTTTACTATAGTCTGTTTGCATTGAATATACTCTCTACTTCGGCCATCGTCGGTTACTTTACAGCCCAAACAGCAAAACTCATCTACTACTTGCAGTTTTTTTTTTAATTTTATGTTCTAATTCTCTCAGCATCGGCAGTTTTAATTCAGATATATCCCATTACCATTGCATTACTTTTATTGATGTTCAACTTTTCTCAAGGCACTATCCCATAATTTCATCTGATCTTCCAAATCCTTTTCCATCTCTGACAGAACTACTATATCGTCGGCAAAGTTAATGTCTACTCGCTGAACTTCCGTTCCCTTTCCAGATATCACCTTAATTTTCTTTCCTGTACAGTCCATTAATAGACTGAATAACATCGTGGTTAGGCTATAATCCTGTCTCACTGCCTTCTGAAATCCTGCCTTCTTTTTATGCCCAGCTACTCTTGAAAATACAGTTTGATTTCTTTACAAGTAGTAGATGACATGTCGCTTCTTATATTCTTTTCCTCTACCTTCAGAATTTTAAGGAGTGTATTCCCGTCAACCGTGTCAAAATATTTCTCGAAATGTACAAATGTTATAAATGTAAGTTTGCCTTTCTTCAGTCAATGTTTTAAGATCATTTGTAGGGCCTACAGCCTCGCGTCTCCTGCATTTCTCTGGAAGCGAACTTGATCTTCCCCGATATCTAAGATATGATACCGCGTGAATACGCAATCCGAGGCCAATAAATAATTACAACAAAAGTAATAATGATAATCATAATAATCATAATGACACATGATTATTCATTCTTAAATCATTTTTTTAGTTATGTGGACAAATCACTTAGAAAAATGTATAGAGAATATAGATAATGTAACATGTTTTCATCTTATTATGTACACACAATGATAATCTTAACTTCTAACTTGTATCTCCTCACTTCTAGGGTCATGTACGGGGCAAACCCCTACGCCATTGACAAAATTACAAAGATTGTTAGGGGATATTTAATGGTATCTTGATATAATGCACCCGTGATCTCCGGTGACTCGTTTCCACAATAACTGCATTTCGTTTTATTTCTCGCCCCATTATCTTTATGTCCGTATTGCACTCAAAATATCTCCGCACAGTTCATAGGCCGATCTTACGCCCTGTGCGTCTTATTTGGAAACAATGTTGTATCATCCAGTCATAGCAGTTAATGCTGACAACAGCAACGCCCACTTAATCTTCGCCCTCAACCTTACATTTCAGTAATACTAGGTGATGACTCTGTTTTGTTTTTCGGGCGGGGTTAGTTGCACGTGAACAGTGACACACAATAGAATGGATTGGATTACTCAAGAAGAGTATGCCAGTGGTCACCTCTTGTATGGGTTCACTACATGCGATCAAGAGCAAAACAAAGGCGCTATGCTGAGTTATTCCTGCAGCATCAATCATGCCACATCTGAGGAATGTTACATTTATAGTGTTATATTTTGTACGTTTTAGTGATTGAATAGATTGAATATTACAGGTTATTTTCACTGTTGTGAAGTTTTTTTTACAAAAGTTAAGGCATATGGGGATACAAACCGAATAAATAGTAACTACATTATTTATCTGTAACAAACCAATGGCCTCTACTAGTCGACTATACCAAAAAACTCTGAAAACGTCCCCGAACAGCATCTGGCATTTTGTCGAAGGAACTCGGGTTCTCACACTCTCTCTCTCTCTCTCTCTCTCTCTCTCTCTCTCTCTGTCACACACACACACACACACACACACACACACACACACACACACACACACAAAGAACACTGACGCCTCTCACACTGCTTCCCACGCAAAACAGCACTTACGCAATAACTACTGCTCTTCTCCAAGCTCATTTCAACAGCTTTCTTGGTGCCCGTCGTCATCAAACTCTCAAACTAAAAAAGAAACACCAGATAAGTTCTTTTTGTGAAAGGCTCAGAAAACGCATAACATGTGTTCTTCAATAAGGCAGCACGCTTCTGTCAGTGTAAATAATTTATAATTTCCTCAGTGCAATAAAATCGATTAAATATTATAAATATTAGCTGCGTTTTCAACACTTTTTTAGATATATCTTATTTTTATATTCCTTTCTTCTGCAGGAAACACATTTGAAAATAATTTTAGAATGATACATCATACGTTTCGGACAAAGGACGCTGCTAGTACTTCTCTGTGGAACTCACTTCTACTTCTGGTTTCATAATTGTGTACACGGTTATTTAATGCTAGTTTCATAATTGTGTATACGGTTATTTATTGCTGAAAATCCCCTATGTCGCGTGCGGTAACACACACATCAGCATACAGAGGTGTGCAAAACTTTCGGACGGAAGAAACTTTCTCATGACGTCTCACTGTCAAGTAAAAGAGCTCGATGAAACTTGGACCATACATAGAAAGAACTGCTGCAGTATAACACAGAATGTGTCTCAAAGATATATGCGGTGGGACGAACAGAAACGGCACTTTTATTCAAAGACGGTAATTACATTGAACTCACCGCAATTCGTGATGGCTCCCTGGAGACTACAAAATGTGGGACACGGTTCTTAATAGGCTACTTGACCACCACGGGCAGTAGCGTACGTTCTGTAACGTGATCCCACGCTGGCCGTCAAGCTGGTACGGAGTTCTTACGGCAGGGAGTTCCGTTCCTCAATCAGCACGGTTGGCAGTTGTTGGACAGTCGTTGGTCCGCTGCAATACGTATACACAGCGCATGCTAGATGGGATTCACGTCAGTTCAACGAGCAGGCCAGTCGATCCGCCGAAGATCCTCTCGTCCCAGGTGCTCCCTCACGTATGCGGTTGCGCTCTGTCGTCCATAAACATGAAGTCAGAGTAAGTTGCACCCCTGAAAAGATGCACATGTGAAAGGAGTACTGTCTCACAATAACGCTGAAGGGTGAGTGTACCGTGTTCAACGATTTGGTGGTCGGTAGGGATCAAGCAACATTATGCCTCCCCATACCACAACACTTGGACAGTTCCCGGGTTCGATTCCCGGCGGGGTCAGGGATTTTCTCTGCCTCGTGATGGCTGGGTGTTGTGTGCTGTCCTTAGGTTAGTTAGGTTTAAGTAGTTCTAAGTTCTAGGGGACTGATGACCATAGATGTTAAGTCCCATAGTGCTCAGAGCCATTTGAACCATTTTGAACACTTGGACAACCAAAACTATCATGTTAGATGACGTTCCTGGCTGCGTTACGCGCTCTCACCTCTGGCCTTACGAGTATACACACAGAATCACTACTCTCATTTCACCCGAGAAGAGCACGCGACATCATATCCTGTCGGTCCAGTGCCTATGCTCTTAGCACCATCGCGAACAATGCCGTCAGTGTGCTGGTGTCAACGGAAGACTACATACTAGTCGTTGGGCAAAGAGACCCCTGGCATGCAGTCGCCATGCCACTGTGGAGCGTGAGACTGCGAGTCTTGCAGTGCTGTTAAATGTGGGTGGAACTGCACCGGCTGTTTGACGTGGGTCCCTCCTTGCCTGTTGCACAATGTAGCGGTCATCTGCTGCTGACGTTGATCACGGTCGACCAACTTTTCTCCTTCAGGCAGCAGTGTCTGACGCTTAAACCGCTCCCCAAGCACGTCAGCAGTGGTGTGGGCAATAACGAACTCCTCGGCTGTGCTCGACACTCTTCGTCCTTCTTCCAGTTTTCCGATGGTTCTTCTCCGTGTCAGGTCATCCAAATGCTGTCTCCAGAGAGTGATGAAGAACACCACCACAGTTAGCTGTTTGACACACACTGTCTTTTTCCCCTTCCTTCAACTGCTTCTTATTGTGGAGCCAGCCTCATTTGCGCTATAGTCGCGCTGACCTCACTCCATGTGACGCAAAACTTCCTTTGCACCGAGCGGTTTTAGGCGCAGTCTGGAACCGCGCGAACGCTACGGTCGCAGGTTCGAATCCTGCGTGGATGTGTGTGATGTCCTTAGGTTAGTTAGGGGACTGATGACCTCAGCTGTTAAGTCCCATAGTGCTCAGAGCCATTTGAGCCATTCCTGTGCACGACTGGTAGACCTCTGGCAAACTGCTCCCACACTTTCATCTCCATAGAGTTGTTAATATGCCACTTACTTTATCTGTCTCGTCCTTACATTTTAGAGAGGAGTAAACGCACGGTTCTGAAGAGACAAAATTTTAATTTACTTAACAATGTTCCTACACGTGCCTCTAATGGTAATCTTCTTTTATTGTTCGTACTGCTCATTTTTAATTAGTTTTTATTTGGTTGCTTACTTGATCGTCTGTCTGTTTGGTGCAAATTTTGAAACAGATTTTAAACTTACTTCCCGTTGTGCTACGACTTGGAATTTTAATCATAGCTCGGAACTGGATGACAACGCAATATTAACTCTCTATGTTGTCGGTCTGCTGGATAGTGCTGGGATGGGGAAGAATCCGATTGGTAACACCTGATGTCGAAACTACCCTGCACGACCAGTTTATTGCGTGGGTGGTATTGGAATGTGTTTCAGGGACACACACGCAGACAGGCATGGCTACAAAGAGAGAAGAGCGAGGAGGAGGTGGATACTGAGAGGGGGAACACGAGATGGGCAGAAACAGATGGAGTTAGAGATGGGAGGAGGAGTTTGGCAGAGTAAGAGGGAGGAATGGGAGAAGGACTGACAGAGTGGAGTAGGAGGGAATAGACAGAGACAAGGGGGACGAGGAGATGGACAGAGAGAGGGCAGAGAAGGGGGTAGGAAGAGAGACGAGGAGGAGATGTGTATAATATTGTGATGTACACATACAGGCCGAAACCACGTCATAAAGCTGAAACTGCAATATAAAGCCTATGAAAATCATACAGAGTTAATTTTGGTCACTTCCTTACTTTATATTTTAGAAAATTAGTAGTGAAACCGACTGATGTATTATTAACAGCTAGGTATAATTCTAAACAGCTAGGTATAATTCTATTTCAGATCGTGTGGAAAGCCACTGAGATACATCTCCTATTCCGACCTTTCTCTGTCCATTTCTTCGCGCTCCCTTTCTCTCTAGATCTCCTCCTTCCCCTCTCTCTGTCCATCTCCAGCTCCTCCTCTCTCTACTCTACTCCTCCTTCCCCACCCTCTGTACTATTCTAGTCGCCCCTCTTTTCCACTACCTCCGCCCACTCCCTCAATCCATCTCCTCCTCCCCTCACTCTGTGTATCAACTCCTCCCATATCTCTGTCTTATCACCTCCTCGCCCTCTCTCTGTGCATTTACACCTTCCCCTCTCTCTGGCTATTTGGTCCTCTTTCCTTTCTCTGTCCATCTCTTCCTACCCCTCTCTTTCTCCTACATCTCTTCCACCCTCTCTCTTTGCACTTCCTCCTCCCACTTCTGCCTGTCCATTTCCTCTTCCCCTACTCCATCAATCCATCTCCAACTCCCCCCTCTTTATGTCCATCACCTCCCACCCCTATTTGTGTCCGACTCCTCCCACACCATCTCTGTCCATATCATTTTCCCTCACTCACTGTCCATCTCTTCCTCGCCCTTCTTTATGCTCACCCATGCACATCCATACATATATCCCACGCCAGGAAACTCATTCCAGTACTACCTGCACAATACGCCAGTCGTGTAGAGCAGCCTAGATGTCAGAGTTTATCAATCGGTTTCACCCCCACCCCACCCCGAACAAAGAGACCGACAAGAAGAAAAAGAAAGAAAAAAAAACACCGTTGAAACAGGCCTTGAAGATCCAACCGTACCGACTCGCTGCCGTGTCATCCTCGGTCCTTAGGCGTCACCAGATGTGGATACAGAGGAGCATGTAGTCAGCACACTGCTCTAACAGCTGTGGTCAGTTCTTGTGACCAGTGGCGCTGCTTCTCAATAAAGTAGCTCCTCAGTTGGCCTCACAAGGGCTGGGTGCACCCAACTCGCCAACAGCACTCGGTAGAGCTGGACGGTGACCCATCCACGTGCTAGCCAAACCCGGCAGCGCTTAACGTCGGTGATTTGACGGGAACGAGTTTTAGCACTGCAGCAACGCCGTTGTCAACCGACAAAAAAGCGAATTAATGTTGCATTGCAATCTAGTTCTGAGCTATGCTTACAATTTCGGGTCTGTACCTCATCGGAAAGTTAATTTAAAGTCAACTGCAAGATTTGTGCCAAACAGACGGACCGGACGGAACGTTTTAAAAATGAACATTTCGTTGATGTCCTGCAATGTTTCTGTCTATTCACTAACGACTTTAGATGTATTAGGTCTTTCAGAAACGACTGAAGGGACATAAAGTAGTAGTGTAATGATAATGACAATTGAGATAGTAGCCCTGTATGCGATTTACTACTCGTAAATAAAATAAGATGGAAATGATATTGGTACCCTCCTCACATGGTACAGGTGTCGACGTAGGTTTCTTTCTGCATTACCTACGAAAAAGTAGATCAAAACCATGTTTCTTAACACTTTGATCAGTTTCTTTTTAGCCTATCGCTGCAGAATGTTTCTGGTCCTACAACCACATCATACAATATTAAGCGCCGGGCACTGTTTCAGAAAGGGTACTGGATACAGAGCGCATCGCCTTTTTCACTGCAAATCTTTATGAGACAGCATGAGATGCCACATACATTGGTACTCAGATTTTAAAAAAGTTCTCCGGTAACAAGGTGCAGCTGGAGCAGCCAGCTGAATCCCAAGGCTGCAGGAATTCTGCTGAACTGTTTCTGATTTACTACAGAAATGAAAAACGTAGTGGCGTGTCCGTTCCACTATTGCAGGCAAATGGTAAAAGCGTTAGTTCAAATGGTTCAAATGGCTCTGAGCACTATGGGACTTAACTTCTAAGGTCATCAGTCCCCTAGAACTTAGAACTACTTAAACCTAACTAACCTAAGGACATCACACACATCCATGCCCGAGGCAGGATTCGAACCTGCGACCGTAGCGGCCGCGCGGTTCCAGACTGTAGCGCCTTTAACCGCTTGGCCACCACGGCCGGCGAAAGCGTTAGTCAAGCTGATGAGGGTTCCTTGACTATTCTTACCAAGAAACTCCGTACTGCATTCCTATGTGCAGTTCACTTTGGTTACCCATCGTTTCCCTGTAAACGTAATTGTGGATTATAATAACTCAACTGCTTCTGAGCTCCAGACCAGGAAATATGAAGGTAACTATAAACCCTCATACTGAAGATTATTTTTTATTGTCGTTTGGTCTACTTGACATGCAGTCGGCATCTTACTAAAAAGTGGTGTATCTTATGATTATATAAAAAAATTTTAGTATAAAAGGACCACAGAATAACTGATAATAGGTCATAACAGGACATCATGGTAACTGACAGCAAAAGAATCTTTTAGACTTTTGAGGGGAAGACAGACAAAGAATACTACAAATATGTGTCCAAGGCCTCTTTCCTAGTGATTCAGTTGAATACAATCCTCTCGATTTTAAAGTTCCGTCAAAATCCCAGATTATTTTATCCGATACTATAAACGCACTAATTGGGTTTGAAATGTACATCGAACTAAGATTGTTTCTAGCGCATTTTAATAAAGCATTCCACTTCATTTTGGAAATCCCGGTTTAGTCAAACAGAATAGGTTCTAAGTGGTTTCCATAAACCACTTACAGTGAATGTCAGGCTGTTCCCACTTCCCCATTCGTCAGCAGATTTGAGCTTGTGCTCTGTTCTTAATAATCTCATCACGGGCGGGGCGTTAAACCCGAGATTGACGTCTGTTCCTTCCCTCAAATAGTTCATGAGCAATAGCTGAACGATAATCTGAATAGTTTATAAAAGATATGTGTGTCATGGAAAGGAAATTGTTTCAGTATATGCCACTGTGAAGTCCGAATTACGACTATGCTGTCTTGTTGAATTGACCACAGACTGTTGCCAAAAGTTCATTTTTGAGGCATTGTTCAGAGAATTTGCACATACTACGTTTGTTCCATAGTGTCTTCCATAATCACACTGTCACAAGTGTCGTAAAAACCAACTTTTTCTCTTCAACAACGCCCGCGATACATTCGATAGTAACATTCCAAATTTCTTCCAAATCATATTTCGAACAATCTGCCTTCGTACAATAAAGAAGTTACATATTTCACTATTTTAAATATAACAGTTCATCATGGATCCCGTGTACAAAAGTAACAGCAGTTTCTCGTAATACAGCAGCCTACATAAAGTGTGACACGCCTTATACCCGTAAGCTCATCTCTCTGCCCCACTTCCATATCTCTCCCATTTACTTTCTTTTTTTCCAATGTTGAACTTTTTTCTCGTTAGAAATCATTTTCCTGTATGAATATAATTTCCATTTGAAACAAACACTTAAATTGTCGATAGTTAATTTAGTCTCCTTGGACATGACGAATAGAAAGATCAACATGTAATGGTGTCACATACTCCCGCCGAATGGCGTAATAATGTATAATAACAGGTGTGAGGTTCTGTATCTAGAACAAAATAAGTACAACCCACCACATGGCGTGGTCAAGATCCAAAAATCAAATACCACGAACGCCAACGAACTGAGGAACATGCTGACGAATTTTAACGCACTGTATGTGCTGGTGGGCTACACTCTTTTCGTTCTAGATACACGAGCGAACTTCAGAAAGTAAGTTACGCATGTCATCCCACGCTGGGACCATTTCGCAACAAGAGTGGCGTATTTTCACACGACAGTAGATGTTCTGGGTTTCTGCAAACATAGATCTGCTTCGGTACGGGTAAAAGTGCATCACAATATGGGAGTGAAACGTACTCTAAAGTGGAAGTGCATCGAGCAGCACGATTCTTGTGGGCAAAACGTCTAAATTTCACACAGAAACTCGGTATGACGCTGATCTCCCATAGAGTCCAGATCGTCCACCATAAGATTTCCATCTTCTCAGCTAGCCGAAAGAACATCTGTGGAAAGTTAATTTCCGACGACGAGAACCGATACGCAGGAGTTCTCTAATGGTTCCGTGAACAGGGAGCGGATTTCTAACGTCTAGGAACTGCACGTTTGCTAGAACGGTCCCAGCGTTGTCTACAAAGACTTGCTGATATTGGAAGATAGTGTCACGTATCTACGTGACTTTGAAATCAAGAGAATCGTTCCACAACAGTTACTCGGTCTGCTATAATAATGTGTAGCTTAGTTTCTGAAGTCCTCTCGTAGAACGTCACGTCTGTGATTATACTTTTTAGTATTCCGTTCAATAATATCATAGGTTAAAATTACAACGCTGTTGTGTCATTTTGATGAACTGGAGCACATGACCTCACTTTTGTGTCATGTTTCCTGATAATCTCAAAGAAGGAAAATTTAGTTAATCTCCAGTTATATACAGTGCTTGTTTTAGATAAAAATCACTCTCACACAAGAAAATTACTTCTTTCATGAAACTTAATGTAACTTTCGTTTTCCTTTACCATCTTTCTACGTAAATGGACAGTAAAATCTTACTCATATGTCTCGCTTTTTGTTATTATGTGAGAGTATGTATATTGTCATTTTAATCTAAACTGCCTGAGTAAATAACCGGATAAATAAATCAGCAAGGAAACATATACATTGTCGAAATCGTGACCGATTAGTGCAAGCAACATGAAGTAGTTGTAGAAACAACTCTACTTCATTCTGCCAAATTTCAAATTTCGCTTGACATGGTGTCTGGGAAACTGTCAGAGATCTGTAGAAACTTGTTAAGATTTATGTGTAATCTTAAGTCAGTAAATACAGAGTGGTGTTTCGATGGCATCCAGCATAAAGTCTACAGTAAAATTTCTAAATTGAGAAATTATAACATACGCCTAGCTTTGTGCAGAATGTTTGTGACTCACGTTGATTTATGTCACATCGTCACGGATGGCCTAGTTGTTATCATATACTTGATATAAAAAAAGCAGGGGGATACCCACTGTCTCACAGACACGGAAGTGGAATTATTCGTACCTCGTATGGCAGTGATCTTATTATGAAAAGTTTCGGTTTTGCATTAAAATGTATCTAACCCTAATTTCAACCTAACTGAAAGATTACGGGGTGTATCGAACGGCTAGTTGACTTTAGACTGCCAACAACTATACCGATACTTACAACCGCTACAGCACTTTATGAGTAATGGATAGTAACCTACATTCAGTTTTAGGGAATAATTATTCTAATGTGTAAAGAGTTTTAAAGTTCTGAAAATTACCCGGATTCATGTCCACAATATTATGTTCAAAATAGTTCAAATGGCTCTGAGCACTGTGAGGCTTAACATTTGAGGTCATCAGTCCCCTAGAACTTAGAATTACTTAAACCTAACTAACCTAAGGACATCACACACATCCATGCCCGATGCAGGATTCGAAACTGCGACCGCAGCGGTCGCGTGGCTCCAGACTGAAGCGCCTAGAACTGCTCGGCCACACAGGCCGGCCACAATATTAGGTACCATTAGCATATTTTAATGAGTTTCAGGGCGGGTGGTTAACCATTCCTCTCACTGACGATCAACCATTTTAATTTCAATTTTTTTACGTCTACTTTTCTTTCGAGTCCTTTTGTAAGAGTTTTAGACAAAATACAGTCCTTACGTGATGCAACGTAAATTGTGAGTGCAATGCTAGTGACTCAGATGTCGTGGGTCCTGAATTCAAACCTAGTGCCATCATTAGGCTCCCTTTCTTCTCACAATGCTTTATCACCTGACCGAGATCATGACTGCCTGGTCACTACAAGAGAAAGACCTAAAATATTAAATTAGACTTCATTTCGGAATAGTTTTGATCAGTTGGTGCCAGTGTCAAATTAAAGGCAGTAGAAGGCTATAGTGAGGAGCGCCAGTGATTTGTTTTTACCCGCAAGAAACGTCTGTTATAATAATGATACTATTCCAGCCTGTTTCTACATAGAGTGAACTGCTCTAGTGGACTAAGAAATGTATATTACCTATCGTAGAAAAGTAACTAGAAGCTGAAAAGATTTTAATAGATCGACTGTTTGTTGCATACATACAAAACAACACAAACAAACAAACTGATTTTAAATGTTTCGTCACAAAATATAAGAAGAACACTCTCTTGTTGTCGAAACGGTTTGATTTATAAAAAACAATAACTAAACAGCTAATTTCGATAACGGACGACATTTTGCATTGGGACATATCACTGCATCGTATTTTTTAAATGTTTATTTTTACTGTCTAAGGGGCACCTATTGACTAAAGGTGATGTGTAGTTTCGATCATGCAGAGCATCATCTTCAAAACTATAAATTAAAAACAAAAATAACAGTAAGTGCATAAATAGATAAGCATGAATGGCGAGAACCTTTGAAGAATTTTTTCTCGTCCTTTCCCACTAGCCTTCTACCCATCACCCCTTGATGCACACTTTTGTTCCATACGAAATCGTTTTAATAAAATTTTGTGTGCCACTAGTATCTGTCACTAAGAATCTGAGGCTGGTGTGGTGGGATTATGTAACTTCCGGATAAGTTCTCTTATTTCGAAGACTTTAACTGATCACGATTTGTGACTACTCAGGTAAAATCATAATTTCAAAATGATTCAGAAGGTTTCATCTTATATTTAGCTTCTTAAATAAGTACTATTTCTTATTTTAAACTTTGATCTGTTAATCTGAAGAGGGGCTTAATAAAAAAGAAGAAAGTAAAGAAATACAGTAGTATACAGAAATGAATGACAGATCACAGAGAAAGGCATGTTACTGCGAGAAATATCTGCACAGTGGAAAATATGCGTGCTACAAGGCATTGTTGCAACTTATATTTGAAATCTTGTTATTGTTTCCCAAGCTATGCAGTTCTATAGAAAGTATATTGAAAACTGAGCCTGAAAACTTGTACAGAAGTGAAGAAAGTATTAGCGAAGTGCAGAAATTTGTACTTAGTGTTATTACTGAGAGGAAGTTGATGCAAATAACACCAATCTGTGAACGTTCATCCTATCAGTGAAATTTAGCGCGTCAAGAAATTCATTATACAGATAATTGATTTTGCACAGGGTTTCAACGAATTTCTTGATCTTGCTTTATCACATGAAACAGCAGAAAATTTTTTCTTAAGTAGAATAGTATTAGAAAACTAATGTAAACATTATGTTTGCGTAGCTCACCTTATCCGTTACATATCAGCTTATTTCCTCCTGCATTTTCAGATACGCTTACTTAGAGAAGCAGAGAGGACTTGAGAGCTGAAATAAATTTTCTCTCTGCTGATATCACAAATTAGTGGTAAATTGTCCCAAATATGTTTCAGTAGCAAGTAATGAACGTGATCTCATACTGTAATTTAACTGATGCCCCCGACACGTATAAAATGTTGGATGAGCCAACTCCAAACCTAACGTTCCTTTTACCGTGTGCATTTCTTTCTCATTTTACCTGAGCAATATTAAATTTACCAGCACGTTACATCTGTCCTCGTCACCTGTAGCGTACCGGTAAATTTAACATCAGTAAATTTAACATCAGTAACATAGTTTAAAGAGAAAGGGTTGTATCTGCTACCAGAATCCATATGTTCTTGACAAGAGATCGTTGATACTAAATAGCTAAGCTACTGAATAGGCAGTCGACTCCATATGGGTGTTATGAGAGGGAATGAGCTGTCGAGTGCCATTTTAACCCAGAATTTCACTTAGTTGAAACATTACATTGAGAGGGATAATCATTGTATAGCACTAACATTTCTTTCTCCTCTGTTTCCTTTTATTTTCCACTTATTGTTATTGTTAGTGCTAGAGGCATTTAAACAATTATTTACCCATACTTTCAAACTTTATCTTAAAGGAACAAGTGGAAAGTTATCAGTACCGCAAAAAAATCATCTTCCAAAAGTATAGGAGTACGCAGTGAAAAATTTATTTAAAAATTTCATTGTATTCATGTCATCTGTGTAAGTAAACCCAATTTAATTTTGTCTCATGTTTGTAAATGTTGCGCTTGGTTGTATGGGATATTTCTCGAAGAAATTAAAAACAAAGAAAAGTAATGTTACCACAATCGAGAATAAAAATGTATGTGCATATTTCGAATGTATTTAGCTATTAAAATATCTTTTTAAAATGATACAGTTCATTTTTAACCAACAGATGGACTAATTGCAAAGACAAATACGTACATAGATACTGTATTCTTGACCAGTGACCGCGGACTGAATCTTCATGTTGTCGTTTCACTGAATACTTCTGTAGACAACTCGTCAGTCAAATATATCACTGATACGTCCTTTTGCCAAAGCAATTGTTCTTAAAGACGCATCGTAATTCTGTAGAGCAAGCCAGAAGAGCAAGTGAGTTGGATGATTGTTAATCTAGTGTGGCACAAATAACCTGGTGAATTACCATCGACGAATGAACAGGAAAGGGAGATTTCCAGGTTTTGTGGGAAAGGGCTTTTGAGTTCATCACGCCAGCAGAAATCCTCTTTTCTTTGATAGTAAAAGTGGAAAGGAAATTGAAGAAATTTGGAAGGTACTATTTCGTACTATCCAAATAAACACGGAGTTTTGAGATGCGCAGTTACGAGTTATTCGTGTTTGACGCAAAGGGAGATTCGTAAAAGCCGTAGAGAGCGGCTGAGTAATCTACGGGACACGCGAGGGCGCACACCTGTGCGCCTCCTGCAGCCCGGAGCACTTTCTGAAAACAGTAACTCGCCGCAATTTTCTGAAATTGAACGGGCGACCACTTAGCTGTCTGAGTTACACAGCTGTGGCATAGCGGTAAGCGCGAGCAGCCTTTTATTGTACACGACGTCCAGCGAAGGCCCTATTTGACTGTTCTAAGGAGAGCCGACCAAACAACTGCACCGAGAGCAGCTCATCGGAATAAAACATACGTTCAGCTTTCACGAAAGCATCTTCAGAGAATTCCTCAAACTGGTTGAGGTCTAAAATCAATTTTATTAAGTAGCAGAAGCCCTAACTTTCGTACACATTTACGTAGTATTGGGTTAAGCCTTCGATGCATTTAAAAACATTTTTCATGTTGCTACGAACGTATTTTAATCCTACCAAAAGTAAACTCTTGTTCGTGTCTATTACCTGGAGAACAGTAATGCAAGCACAGTAAATTAAGTTAGTGCAATAGTCTATTACAAATACTGAGCAAGACACTAAACAACTGCTATTTACAATAAAGGAAACCATCCAAACATCTTGTGTCTTCATCGTAACCCGAAAAACCTTATTTTCACGCTAAATAAATCACACAGTTCCGTTTACATACTTCTGTCTCATGACGAGAGAGGTAGTAACGCCATTGAGTATTTGCATAGTCACTTTGTTCGCAAAATGTAAAAATCCGACAACATTCACTTGAGCTGAGCGACCAGTTTTGCACTGTTTCCCATATTATATATAGATTCAGCATGGAGCAGTTTTTTGGTCATAATGAAACTCGACTAACTCCAACAGCTCTAGCCGCCTACTGACCTATTCTTACACAGTGAGTAGCTTCGGTCTCTGGAACGAACATGCCAAGAGCTACCAGATAACTAAACTGAGCAAAATAGACAACATTTATGATTGTCAATTATTTGTACCGTGGAAGGTGCCAGAATTATTCACCTAATAGAATCTGCAAGCCAATATTTTCCAGTGTAAATTATTACATGTATCAAAATCTGAATTTGCCCTACTGCGTGAACTTTTCAAGGTATAATTTTGTGTAAAACTGAAGGTAGCAATACTGTTATGTTTACTTTTAGGAGTAAGCAGTAATAGCCACTGCAGAAGCAAGTTAATAAATTCTGCGGGATGTAAATATACTTCTACCTAACAATTCATTACTTTTATTTCGTGGATAAGAAAGACTAGCTGCGGTACAAGTCTCGTACGTAGGTAGCTAAGTACTCGTGGGTAGGTAGGTAGGTTGATGTGTGGGTAGATATTGAAAGATGATTTTCGGGAAAATCTTTAGAACAATTAAAATGCTCACAGATAAAATATTACACTTTTTAAAAGATTTAGTTGCACAAGCGTCTTTACCCACTGATGAATCTGATTTGTTTGAGAGTTTAACTCACAGTGGTTTTACCTTACGTCTGTCTTCTTTCAGCAAGTGAGTAGATTATCTCTCGTGTAAATGTACAAACACTCAAGAAGGGCTGAACACCTATACTTGAAAAGAAATGTGGTCTTTCGTTGACATCCCAGAAGAGAAGCAGTTTGCTTCCTCTCAGCAGCTTCTCAAGATTTTACGACAGAATTTACCATAGAGATAAACTACTCAGTTTCTGAAGGAAGACAGCCAGAAGGGAGGACTTTTTCTTAGAAAGAAATATTGGAATTTTACTCTCAAAAGAAGCAGGGACGTTGCTGGAAACACATACTGGTGCTTTTATATCTTTTATGATGTGCGATATTTAATCTTTGAGTACTTAAACTACTGTAAATGCTCTCCTGAAAACCTCCCGTCAGTATCTTGTAGCATTATTAACGAATAAAATGTGTTTCGTTCAATAAGTTCCTAAAATCACGACGAGGATAAAAACTATTAGCACCCTTTCACGTCTGCTACATCGCTCAATATAAGGGGAGGTACTTCACCTTCGAATAAGTTGTCATAGCAATTGGGATTTATGTTTCTAATATTAAGTTTACGCTAGTTCAGCAACGCCTGTAATATGAATCTATTTCCGCAATTAGACATATTCTCTCCAGCAGCTCATCGAAGTATTTTCGCAGCATGATAGTTATCAAAGGGTATGCGCACAGATATGTCAAGAAATTTGTGAAAGTGAAAACTGGCAGGTGTTTCAGGGAAGTCAGCATTTCATATACTTCCCTAATAATATTCCGTTACAGTGCGGTTACTATGTTAACCATTTTTTCTTGATATTTTGTAACGCAAAAAGTGTATCTGAATAATTCACTGTCAACTTAAAACCTGTTGTGAGTATTTACAAGTGTTGCATCATACAAGGAGTTTACTCTTCATAGCAAAATGATATGAGAAATTCGGAATGAATTATATATTATGGGAGATTAGAAATCATAGGGAATTCTTTTTAACCTGAAGAAAACAGTAAACGGAACAAACTGTGGAAAATATTTCAGAAATCTCCCATTTTTCTCAGATGCACACAGTACGTGACGTGATCTCTAACACAAGTTTTTATTTGTTGCACGAAATGATGATGGTCTCCCGGCTACGCGTAAACAAGTATAGAGATTTACGCACACTCTGTCTCCCCCACTATCTTATTAACGTACGCAGTCGCTCACATCTCTACTTGACCCTAACGCTCTTGTTTGAATAATAAAGCAGGAAACACTCATTCTTGTCTGAGCAGAATCCGTTCCCGGTACTGAGAATTTTTCACCACCATTTGTCAAATGTGTGTCCCATTATCAAATCCCATAAAACAAGGAAACTAATAAATAAATCTCAGTACCACACGTTCTGACAACCATCCTGTAATATAACATAATTAAGGCTTCTAAACTATTAGACACAGTAAAAAATAAAAACCAGCAATAACCAGATATTGTCAGACATAAAACTCTTATTAGAACATGTCATGTTGGTGTGCCATACTCTTAAGGCACAGTTGTAAACTAAAGGGAGCCGGTTTAACATATCACAGATAATACTTTCCTGCAACGCATATGACACAGACCCCAACGATGCTACCGTCTATATCAAATCTATGAGCATTAAATGTCAAGTCCTGGCTTCTTAAGCGATGTCCTCCTTGGGAAGCTGCCACCGTCTTTTTCGAATTAGTGGTGTCATGGTTAATGTTTTCTACTGGTCACGCTTTATGGGCACACACGTGTAGCAACGTAAGTATAGTATTGGTATTTTCAGAATTTACTGGGACTTGACATATAAAGTTCATAGATTTGTAATAGGCAGTAGCATTGTTGGGTGCTGTCACATATGGGTTGCAGAAAGTACTATCTTTGGAGGATGAGAGCGGCTGCCTTTATTTTACAACTATGCCTTGAAAGTATGACACCCCAGCATTATATGTTCTAGGAAGTGTTTTATGTTTGAAAATGTCTGGTTACTGCTGGTTTTTATTTTTTACTGTGTCTAATCGTTTAGAAGCCTTAATTATGTTATATTACAGGATGGTACTTTAGACGGTGCAGAATGGCATAGAAGCTTTAGGATATGTTGTACTACAGGACAACATAAACATTTTTATATGGGTTTCAGAAAGTGCAGTTTGCGATTTATTGATTGGTTTCCTTGTTTTATAGCACTTGATGGAACAACGTAATCTCGAAACACAAGGTGAAAATATCACACATTTGACGACTGGTGAGGTAAAATTCTCAGTACTGATTCATGGTGATTTCACAACATAGAATCGTTGCTGTTTCACTCCATCACTCGGCACCAGGAACCTCTTGAATGGCCTCCTTCATTATTCAGATGAAAAAAAATCTGCGCTTCAAATAGCAGTTAATGACATATTTATTAAAGCGACAATAATGTCTGCCACTGTTTCTATACGAACTCCTTATCTCATTGCAGCTAAGTAGAGTTGATTCCAACCAGACCTTCTTCATTTCCCGAAACCTTTAGCTGGTGCAGTCGATCTAAATTGGTCTCCTTCAGAACTCATTATGTCGGAAAATAGTATTAGTTTTGTACACCTGTAAATACATGTTATATTTCCTACTATCACTATTATTATTATTATTATTATTATTAGTCGCTGTAGCAGCTTGAATAGTAGTAGTAGCAGTAGTAGAAGTAGTAATTGCAGCAGTACCGCTTGTATCAATGTAATTGATTATTGGTAAGTACTTTTATTCATATTAAAATTATTGTTAGCTCTTATGTAGCTATCGTATAAAAGTAAGGAATTTGTAAACCTTGGTACGATGCGAGAGAGAGTCTAAAGGCCTAATACGATCAGGTTAAATAAATAAATAAGTAAATAAAATAAAACTGAATTGATGGGGTTTATACGTGCATATAACAATTGGTTCCGTACCCATAATGAATCCAGACTGCTGGCTGTTATATTCACCCACAACTTCCTACTCAGTCACAGTCCTCGTTGTCACAGTAAGAGGTTGATTTATGTTGTTTTGCGCAACACAACTGTTCAAACTGTTCATACACTTTAGAAGGATGTCGATGCATAGTTACAGCTTGACGGAGCACGGGTAATAAACACGTTACTTGTCATCTGAACACTTTCATAACGCATTCTTTGAAAGACTGATTTGGATATTCGCAGCAGCTTCTTCTTCTCTGTGTAAACAATACTTGATGAATCAGAAGTTCTCAAAATCAGTCAAGTTTTTACATGGCGGTTTCTAAATTCCAATATATCTTCAGCGATACTTCACAGTGACATTTATTTTACTTTTTGCTTTAATTTCTATATATGTTAGCTGACGTAGGCATGACTGCCACATCAGTTAGCTATATAGCTTCAAGTCAGCCACGTAGAGTAGTGACGGTCTAGCACAAGAAACAAATTTTCTAGAATACTTTTGTAAACAACTGTAGTACATCTTTGCTAACAGAAACCTTTCTTGATTAGCTAAGGAATTCTTGATTTGAGGCAGTTGTATACAGTATGTCAGACAAGCCACACGTCACTGAATGGTCTTGGACATCTGTATTTTCTGTAGGCATGTAGCATTTGACAAGAGCGCGGAGAAATTGTCCACATCTTAGATGATCGTAAACAGCAATATTACGGCACAAATCAAAACTAGTCTCCTCAGCTACTCTCTGAGAAACTGGTTTAGAGGTACGTGTATTGTCAGGCTATTGTGTTCAGACTTAGTCCAAGTTCCCTGTGTTGAAAGTCATCTCAGTCTAATTGGACCATGCCTCTTCAGTAACCATTCAGTAGTCTTAAAATTGTTCCCCTACTTCCACTTCTTTTCGTGAGGTACTTTTTAAATCATATTCAGTAGCATAATCGTCTTTTTATTGTTTTAATTTCAGACAAACGCTACCTTTGGCAGTATTATAATGTTGATTATTTCATTAATATAGCTCGTCAACAATGTGTGTTCATATTCTCCTGGCGTAGTTATCCATGTTGCATATGAAATTTTTATTTGTAGTTTTTGCGACAGCTAGTTTCTTCTCATGTGCGCTGTCCCCGTAAAACGGCAAGCTAAGCTGCTATTTCCAAACGTGCACAGATTTTCACACTGAAAGCTGATAAGATATGGACGTTGTAAGTTTATACCATCTGTTTAGTTGGGAACAAGAATAAATCAGAAACGGCACTGATTTCCCTTTTAATAGTAGTGAACTGAAGCGATAAACGTCTTTTTTATGTCAATGATAGTTTTATACGAATGTAATGTGATCCCATGCATGTCTTTATACAATGGCAAAAGAAACAGTATGTCGCTAACTATGAGATTTGTGGCCATTACAAATTCAACAGTTACTTGGAAAATCAAACACTATTCTTAGTGCTAAATTACGAACGACACACAAAGAAGGAAGAATTATGTCACAGCCGTAGAAGTCGGAAAATTGAGGAACATAATTATATATAACGACGCTCAGAAAAATAATGTAAAAAGTAAGAATGAGGCATTTGAACAGAAATGGCGGCATTATACTAAAGAAGTAAAGTGAAGAATTTAGCTATATGACCTTAAAGACGTGTACTAAGAAAGGATGTAAAAGAAGGATTAGCAACAGAAAGGGTAGTTTACAGAACCAATTTTTAAACACACAACGGCATCAAGTTAGGATAAATGAGAACTTGTGCAGTAAAGTTCAAAGCGAGATGAAAGAGAAGCGATTATAGTGGACGAAGTCTGATTAAGAACTGGAAAGGCCTTGAAATTAGCACATAGTCCCCGAAGACCCCTAGAGAAACGTGAATGATAACACTATAAATAGCGACGAAAGCAGAGACTTTTACATGCACATGTGTCGGAGGATTTTAGTCTGATATCTGCTGAATCAAAATCTTCTGCACTATCACTTGGTAATGGCCCAAAGGCCGGAATTTTAATTGTGAAATAAATAATTTCTACAGTCAACGATGAATATGATCCCGTGTACAAAAATTCTACATGACGGGGAACGCCGAACATGAGACGTTAAAAAGCAGAGAAGTTGCTCGTATGCACAGAGATTGCCAGTGGCGTTGATTTAAAACATATTAAGGCAGTTTATGTATTAGATTATGTTCAGTAATGTTTAGGAAAAATATTGGAGAAAAGCGCGTCCGTATTTTCAGATAAGATCATCAGATACGTGAAAACCTACCCTGTCAGTTCACTTCGCTCTACATTAAACTTACATGGAAATTACCCTGAAATTAAAAATATAATTATAATAATTTGTTTCAACTGAGAGTTTCCGTAATATCTCAGATGTATCCTTTCTTTGCTCCACGCAGCGGCCTCGCAACGGCAGGAGGCAACTCATGGACATTTCCCACCATCAGATTTAGCTTTTCCGTGGTTTCTCCAGATCACTTAAGGAAATTCCCAAGCTGGGTCCTTTGCAAAAAACATTGTCGGTTACCTTTCCCAACCCGAACAAGTGCTCGGTTTCTAATGACTTCGGAACGCTCGCCTGCTTGCTTTCATCTGCTGAAATTACTATTCTGTACAAATGTAAACGCACTTATCTGAATAAATTAGTAGCTCTGTTGGTCACACATTGTAACAATCTATGGAACACTGCTGATGCTACGTGACCGTATTCGCGCGTTTCATGACATACTATTTCTTTCTGTGTTACTATCGCTTTAGCTTCAGCAAGTTTTTTTTTCTTTTGAGTATGGCAGGAGCGACATTAGAGTAATGTCGCGCTTACTGATAAAATACGCGAGTCATCTGTGAAGGTTTGAGGGAACTGCCCGCTAACTCGGCGCTTATTTCCAGAATCGTGCTGCACGCAGGTACAAACTACAGCTGCAATGCTACTTTCCTCTGCATTTATCCACGAGAACAATACGACACAGCTGCGCCAGCAGATTCTCATCTTATGAAGCATTTTCCACATAAAAGTCCAACTGAATACGCATATATAGAGCGTGTGGTAACTTTGGCTATTTTCGCGAGACATTTAGTGGTTACTCCTGCTTTCTGCAGTAAAACTGTGTAATAGAAACTTATATGTTCCTTTGCTAAAAATAGTAGGCAATTCAAAACGAATATAGTGACTACAAAGGATTATAACTAATGTATAACGATATTCGATCCGAGTTACGGGAAACATAAAAGGAAGTTCAATATTTTTACATCATTTAGAAGTGCTTTATATACCTTTCTTTGCTCACACGGACAACGTCCAAGTGATAACTCGTTTCACGCCTAACATTATATAGCATATGTGAAGCCACGCACACGAACGCATCATCCACATCTACATCTACTTCTACATGGATACTCTGCAAGTCATATTTAAGTGCCAGGCAGAGGGTTCATCGAACCACCTTCACAATTCTCTATTACTCCAATCTCGTACAGCGCGCGGAAAGAATGAACACCTATATCTTTCCGTACGAGCTCTTATTTCCCTTATTTTATCATGGTGATCGTTCCTCCCTATGTATGTAGGTGTCAACAAAATATTTTTGCATTCGGAGGATAAAAGTGGTGATTGGAATTTCGTGAGAAGATTCCGTCGCAACGAGAAACGCCTTTCTTTTAATGATTTCCAGCTAAAATCCTGTATCATTTCTGTGACACTCTCTCCCATATTTCGCGATAATACAAAACGTGCTGTCTTTCTTCGAAATTTTTCGATGTACTCCGTCAGTCCTGTCTGGTAGGGATCCCACAACGCGCAGCAGTATTCTAAAAGAGGACGGACAAGCGTAGTGTAGGCAGTCTCCATAGTAGGTCTGTTACATTTTCTAAGTGTCCTGCCAATAAAACGCAGCCTTTGGTTAGCCTTCCCGACAACATTTTCTATATTTTCTTTCCAATTTAAGTTGTTCGTAATTGTAATACCTAGGTATTTAGTTGAAATTACGGCGTTTAGATTAGACTGATTTATCGTGTAACCGAAGTTTAACGAGTTCCTTTTAGCACTCATGTGGATGACCTCACACTTTTCGTTATTTACGGTCAACTGCCACTATTCGCACCATTAAGATATTTTTTCTAAATCGTTTTGCAGTTTGTTTTGATCTTCTGATGACTTTATTAGTCGATAAACGACAGCGTCATCTGCAAACAACCGAAGACGGCTGCTCAGATTGTCTCCCAAATCGTTTATATACACTCCTGGAAATTGAAATAAGAACACCGTGAATTCATTGTCCCAGGAAGGGGAAACTTTATTGACACATTCCTGGGGTCAGATACATCACATGATCACACTGACAGAACCACAGGCACATAGACACAGGCAACAGAGCATGCACAATGTCGACACTAGTACAGTGTATATCCACCTATCGCAGCAATGCAGGCTGCTATTCTCCCATGGAGACGATCGTAGAGATGCTGGATGTAGTCCTGTGGAACGGCTTGCCATGCCATTTCCACCTGGCGCCTCAGTTGGACCAGCGTTCGTGCTGGACGTGCAGACCGCGTGAGACGACGCTTCATCCAGTCCCAAACATGCTCAATGGGGAACAGATCCGGAGATCTTGCTGGCCAGGGTAGTTGACT
The DNA here is from genome assembly GCF_023864345.2 of Schistocerca serialis cubense. Classification (NCBI taxonomy): domain Eukaryota; kingdom Metazoa; phylum Arthropoda; class Insecta; order Orthoptera; family Acrididae; genus Schistocerca; species Schistocerca serialis. Next base: position 62,951,388 of record NC_064640.1, read on the forward strand.
TACACCTTCTAGAGCACGTTGGGTGGCACGGGATACATGCGAACGTGCATTGTCCTGTTGGAACAGCAAGTTCCCTTGCCGGTCTAGGAATGGTAGAACGAAGGGTTCGATGACGGTTTGGATGTACCGTGCACTATTCAGTGTCCCCTCGACGATCACCAGTGGTGTACGGCCAGTGTAGGAGATCGCTCCCCACACCATGATGCCGGGTGTTGGCCCTGTGTGCCTCGGTCGTATGCAGTCCTGATTGTGGCGCTCACCTTCACGGCGCCAAACACGCATACGACCATCATTGGCACCAAGGCAGAAGCGACTCTCATCGCTGAAGACGACACGTCTCCATTCGTCCCTCCATTCACGCCTGTCGCGACACCACTGGAGGCGGGCTGCACGATGTTGGGGCGTGAGCGGAAGACGGCCTAACGGTGTGCGGGACCGTAGCCCAGCTTCATGGAGACGGTTGCGAATGGTCCTCGCCGATACCCCAGGAGCAACAGTGTCCCTAATTTGCTGGGAAGTGGCGGTGCGGTCCCCTACGGCACTGCGTAGGATCCTGCGGTCTTGGCGTGCATCCGTGCGTCGCTGCGGTCCGGTCCCAGGTCGACGGGCACGTGCACCTTCCGCCGACCACTGGCGACAACATCGGTGTACCGTGGAGACCTCACGCCCCACGCGTTGAGCAATTCGGCGGTACGTCCACCCGGCCTCCCGCATGCCCACTATACGCCCTCGCTCAAAGTCCGTCAACTGCACATACGGTTCACGTCCACGCTGCCGCGGCATGCTACCAGTGTTAAAGACTGCGATGGAGCTCCGTAAGCCACGGCAAACTGGCTGACACTGACGGCGGCGGTGCACAAATGCTGCGCAGCTAGCGCCATTCGACGGCCAACACCGTGGTTCCTGGTGTGTCCGCTGTGCCGTGCGTGTGATCATTGCTTGTACAGCCCTCTCGCAGTGTCCGGAGCAAGTATGGTGGGTCTGACACACCGGTGTCAATGTGTTCTTTTTTCCATTTCCAGGAGTGTAGATAAGGAACAGCAAAGGGCCTATAACACTACCTTGGGGAACGCCTGAAATCACTTCTGTTTTACTCGATGACTTTCCGTCAATTACTACGAACTATGACCTCTCTGACAGGAAATCCCAAGTCCGGTCACATAACTGAGACGATATTCCATAAGCACGCAATTTCACTACGAGCCGCTTGTGTGGTACAGTGTCAAAAGTCTTCTGGAAATCCAGGAATACGGAATCGATCTGAAATCCCTTGTCAATAGCACTCACCACTTCATGTGAATAAAGAGCTAGTTGTGTTTGACAGGAAAGGTGTTTTCAAAACCCATGTTTACTGTGTGTCAATAGACCGTTTCCTTCGATGTAATTCATTATGTTCGAACACAATATATGTTCCAAAATCCTGCTGCATATCGCCATAAAAGTAAATTTTGAATTCCGAAACTGTTTTCGGAATAGGAGGCAAATAAATTGGATCTTTCACATAATACCATAACAAGAAATCCATGCGTGTCAGGTACGAAGTAGTGTCGCTATGTCCATTAAGACCGATGCAGCTGTTTGGAACACGTTGATTAAAAAAAAAAAAAAAAAAAAAGGTTCAAATGGCTCTGAGCACTATGCGACTTAACTTCTGAGGTCATCAGTCCCCTATAACTTAGAACTAATTAAACCTAACTAACCTAAGGACATCACACTCATCCATGCCCGAGGCAGGATTCGAACCTGCGACCGTAGCGGTCGCTCGGCTCCAGACTGTAGCGCCTAGAACCGCACAGCCAGTCCGGCCGGCTTGATTTAAAAGTGTGCAAACCTCAGTGCCCCCATTCAGGGGTGTCCCATCATGCTGAATGACGTAATCCTTGAAATCCGTGTCAAAATGTGACATCAGTCATTGCTCGAATATGTCCAGGTAAGTGTTTGTTGAAACACTTGACACAATGAAGGAAAGCGGATAGTAAGAACAAACAATTTTTGTTCTGACTTCGCAGAGAACACATTAACCTGCTGTGAGTCACACGGATGCTCAGTTACACATGTACGCTTTTCTGACTTCATATTCGAATGTTGTGCCGGCTAACCACTACACACGTAGGTTTTTCTGACTTCATATTCAGATGTTGTGACGGCTAACGATAATTCGTACGTTAGACGTAGTCTTCGTATTTCAATTCCTGTAAAATTTGAGTTGCCGGCCGATGTGGCCGATGTGGCTGAGCGGTTCTAGGCGCTTCAGTCCGAAACCGCGTTGCTGCTACGGTCACAGGTTCGAATCCTGCCTCGGGCATGGATGTATGTGATGTCCTTAGGTTAGTTAGGTTTAAGTAGTTCTAAGTCTATGGGACTGATGACCTCAGATGTTAGGTGCCATAGTGCTAAGGGCCATTTCAACCATTTTGAAAAATTTGAGTTATGCAAGGTGTCATTTTCATCTTCGTTTCGAATAAAACGACAAACAGTTGTTAGCAGCATTTGTAGCTCCGTACTGGATTTGTACGTTTAAACGACAGGCGAATTATTTCAACGTTTTTACTGAGACACTTGGACGCACCGATACTTTTTCCTTCCGATCCACGGTAGATGCACAACGATCAAAATTTTATACTTTCTTTTATAGGAGTGTGTAATTCTTATCGTTGTATAGTTATTCATTAAGTAACTGTGGCCTTTCGTAAACCCTATATTAGTTCTGAATTATCCTGTATAATACCGAGTTAGCCACTATAGTCTATGTATTTTCGTTTGCTCGAAAGATATTTTTGTATTTCTGAACACTTGGTGAACGATTGCTCCACATCCTTGGTATTAGAATGATCTTTCGTATTTACTGGCCCTAGCCCTTATTATATACGCCGAGTGGTTCTATGATCTACAGTCTGGAACCGCGCGACCGCTACGGTCACAGGTTCGAATCCTGCCTCGGGCATGGATGTGTGTGATGTCCTTAGGTTAGTTAGGTTTAAGTAGTTCTAAGTTCTGGGGGACTGATGACCTCAGAAGTTAAGTCCCATAGTGCTCAGAGCCATTTGAATTTGAACCTTGTTATATACGCGCTTCATCTCTGGATTAAAGCATTGCGTAAGGACGTGCAGTGGTGGAGACAAAAATATGGAAACACAACACATAATCATGACTAGTACGGTGTAGGAAACCTGTCGGAATACGATACAGCTTCCAGTCATCTCGGAATGGATAAAAACAGGTCCTGTATGGTTTTCAACCGAATATTATGCCATTCTTTCTATGAAACAGTGACTAGTTCAGGTAATAACGATGGAACTGTCACCAACCTTCTCACCACACTAGACCATAAAGGCTCAATAATATTGACATCTGGTGACTGTGATGGACAGTGGAGACGGGAAAATCCATCCTGCTGCCCACAAAACCAGTCCGGGACGAAGAGACTGAGTGAACAGGGGCTCTGTCCTCTTGGAACACTGCATCAGCAATAGGGAAAAAAACACTGAGCCACGGACTGGAAATGTACCCGGAATGGTTACATAATCCTTGTCAGTAATGCTACCTTGCAGAATAGCCGTGGGGCATATTGAATGTCACGATATGGCTGCCTAAATCGTAACGGAAAATCTGTCGATTACCAGTCTTGGGACGTAAACTCGGAGAGAAGTTGGAAACAAAGCGAAACAAGGCTCATCCTATAAAATGACATTCTTACATCGCTGCATAGTCCGGGTTTGATGGTCTCGGCCCCACGTTTTCGTATTACGCGCATTAGCATCACTGATGAGTGCTTTTTGATTCCCAGCTCGCCCTGCAATGCCCCTCTTATGAAGCTCCTTTCGTGCTGTTTTGTTACTGTCAGGGTTCGCGAATGAGATATTCAGTTCTGCAGTGATTTTTACAGATTTAATCCTCTTATTTTTCATCACAGTCCTCTTCAATGAGCGTGTGTTCCGATCACTCAACACACACTTTCTTCCGCGTTCTGACTTACCGGATGATGTTTTTCCGCTTTCCCAGTATGCGGTATAAATTTGTTCTGAAATGGAAATACTACATAATATTCTGTTTATACGACGACTCCCATAAGATGAAGATTGAATGATAATTAAATATAGAACTTTCTCGTCATATGGTACAGCTGTTCTCCGTGGCAGTATACTCTCTGATATAAGTGCATATTACAGTCTTTTAAGAAGATCAGAACGACTCTGTGACGTAGTGGCTATAGTAGTGGGTTGTTGGTGTCAGATTGCTTCGTCTCTCGCAAAAAATGATGACGGGTCCCTCTTGCCCACACAAAAAGAGTATGTGATAATAATCAGCTTTCGATGTTGAATAAATAATAGTGTGATATATTACTTACTATTTTCTAGTCTGAATTTATTCTTAGTTGCAAAAAAATAAAATAAAACAAAAATAATAAAGAAGGAGATCTGATACCTTGAAACTATACGGACTACAGACTGGAAACGTAAGAATCAAATACTCGAATATAAATTATTTAGTCCTTAGAGCCTTTGCTAAACATCAAGTTATTTTCAGTTTAAATGTTAAGGAAGAAAAAACTGTTTCGATTCCAGTTGTGCCTATGCAAGTTTTCTTGCAGTCCAAGTGGTTTAGAAAAGTTAATCACAGGAGGAAGATGCGTAAGGTATTGTTTTCTAACATTCAGATCACGGTTAGGTGTGAATTTTCTGTTGTTACAATCGAAATGTTTGACGTCGACTTGGAACCTGCAACACAAATATTTTCACAGTGTTTAATTCATTTGACCTGCCCATTTTCTAAGAGGGTAGAATGCGAAACGAACAGACTCTTACATCAAAGGGTACGTACTCGAGTATTCTGAAACGGCAGCTTATGGCCTAATGCTTCCACAAACGTTGGCGACGGCCAGCACAAAATGTAGCTGCGTAACGCCGATCAAATATGAAACAATATCTGCTAGCGTTACACAAATCTCTAAGTGCAGCAAATTTACGTTTTGAACAATGTGCTTGACGAATATTCGATAAAGAGAAGCCAGTGCCGTATTACTGTCGGTATCACACACACGCCATTAACAAGACCGGCATTCTACAGGAGTTGCATGATTTACGGTAAGTAATGCAGCCTCACCCGTACGCTCTAGTACAATGTCTGTGGAACGTATGTAAAGGTTACATAACTTGTATTAGCAACTACCATTGTATCATATAAAATATATCTTGTTATTACACCTTAATACGCATTAATGATGGTAATTTATTTGCGAAATCTTTATCGTTAATGGCTCATCTTTAGTCTTACGTAAGAGCGGAAGTCTACACCGCTCACATCCAGTTTTTAGCTTAAACAGGTTTAGTGAGTATGAACTGTTCTATGGAACTTTTAAGAGAAATATTGACGAATCAAAAGCAGCACTTCCAGGGTACGCCTCAATATATTTCTCGTAAGAGATTCAGTAATGGAAGTTCTCTAATCGTTTTGTGATGTAGACTTTCATGCTTATATACCACTGAAGATGGCCATATCCGATATTAATTTGGTAAATGAAGCGTAATCAAGTGTTCTTACGAGATTCCCTTTATGTAGTGAGCACAAGCTGCACTACAATGAACAGAAACGTTTTCTTTTTACGCTTGAATTACTCAAGCACTGACTGGGATCGGGTTGTGCACATTTATGTGTGGCAGCAGCTGGCTAAAGCTGTGTCTGTTTCCTCTCAGGAACCGCAGCTCTCGGTCAATTATTTTATCTCCGTTCGCTACGTAAGGCTACACAAGAGCAATTTAAATCTGCTAAATGTATGTTCCTGAGATGTTGTAGGTTCCTGAAAACGACGACCTCTTTGCTAGAAAGTTAAAATCGAAAGCTGTTATTAATATAGAGCGTATGTACTGCAGCCCAAAACAAGGATGTAGATAGCTATTAAATTTGTAGAAGAGTCTAACACATTTATTTATAACCAAATTCGCTATTTAGCAGATTAGAACTTCGCAAAAATAATAATTAAAAAGCTGAAATATTTTTATTGTGTTATGTGGCAATATTAGCAAAACCGGGAAAATTAATTTGAGGTTCCGTCGATGGCGAGAGCAAGGAAAGCTCGGATGAGAGAAGAATCACTCTTTACTTTACAAAGGAACCATCCCGGAATTGTCGTTAAGTGATTTAGGGAAACACGATAAACCAAACTCCAGATGGTTGGATGGGATTTGAACCACCACTCTCCCGTATGCGAGTCCGTGGCCTTACCACTGCTCCAGTTGACTCGTCGGTAATGCTTCATTGCACAAAAAAAACTAATTAGAATTAGATATGCGGTTTTAATTATGTACATTTTGTACGAATCTGTTTGTGCAGTGGAAATATTAGCGAAAAATGAATTTTATGTAAAAACGCGATGCTCGAAAGTAACACAAACATTCCCCAAAATAATAATAGAAGTAGTTGCAAAACGCTCTATTTGACTTACGTATGAGTTTTAGAGGGGTAAAATAAACGACTATAAAACTCCTTAACAATATATTTACAGAGTAGCAGTGTCTTAAAATAGAAACGCTTCTTCTTGAAAATTTCGTCCAAAATATAAACCAATTATCGAATAATATGACTCAGTCACCTATAAATAAGTAAATCACTGTTAGTAAATTGAAGAATTTCGCATGCTAACGCTTATAGTGACCGTTATCTTTGGAACACGTAATGAACTTAGTGATAATCTAGATCTAGCGGGTAACGGCAGTCAAATATTGTGTACTATTTCCCTGAATGTTACACAAACGAGAGCTAAGTTGTTTCTGAACTGTGCGTGGTGTCTGAAAATAATCTTAATAACACAGATCAGGGATTTAACTCAGTTTTAGATCAAAAAGTAATACAGTGACAATCAAGAATATTTTTCGGGGATCGATTTATTGTTAGTTCCCATCCTTTCGCTGTGTAGAACAGATTATCGGGGAAACAGAAATAATTTATTAAATACGAACTACGTACGACAATGTGCATTTAATACTTGTGAACGGCAGTAGTGTTTCAACATCTTGTTATATAATTCTCGGTGAAGAAAGTGAAATTACCTAGCAACCGGATGCATCTAATATAACGAGAGTAACATTGTGAAACGAAAATTAGCGGAAAACAGAGATATGAACGAGAAAGACTATATAGCAACAGTGATTTCTCAAATATTTTTTATCATTCAGTTCCGTACCAATCAGGAAATTCAAATGAATACAGGCAAACACAAAGAGACTATTTTGGCAGTACAAACAAAACACCTCTAACCGATTGCATTGTAGGTCGTGAAGGGAGTAATGCAGAACGAAAATTAAAATTACAATATTAGAGGTAATTGAGAAATTTCCTTGTTAACGACGTCATCTCAAACAAGGTAAATAAAAGATTTGAAATCTCTATGAAGGTGTTCTCTTACACTAGGCGGACAATCGAATAGACCGACTACCTGTCGTATTCTCGTGCTGTTCCTATAATTTAGAATTGTGTAAATTAATTATTTTATGCCCTCGCCAACGTATTTTGACAATTGAGCCGTAAGTTCAGCAGTAAAATACAGACCTTAGCGTCCAGTTTGTACTCCCACACAGCTACTGCCGTGGAAAATAAAATAGGCTCACTTTCGTAAATGCGAAAGTTGTCTACATGGTACATAAGAATAGCTAACGTATTATATCGATTAATGTTGGAATTACGTAGTTACCACAGCATTGTAGTGTAAGGAAAAACAATTATGGTTCTTTTAAGTGTACGCCAATGTTCCATACTATCTCCGCAAAATGAAGAAATCCAGGATACGTAGGTAACTTTTTTCTGTTCGCGTTTTTAATTTTATTATTTTAATTTTTTGCTGGTGGGTGCTATTTGAGGTTCCATACAACAGTAATCGAACTCCGTTTAAATAGTGTAGACCTTAGGAACATGTTCTATAAATGAGTAACTTTATACATTCCCAAATGTACATACCCATCACCACAGCAAATAGTTCTGTTACACATATCTAATCATATTCCTACGAATAAGGAATGCGCACTTTTTGAAGCATTAATCATGTTACTGTAGAAGGCTGAGCCATTAAACGGATCTCAACAGAACAAAATTAATACGTTAGATGTGCAGTGAAATGCACTGGGTCGTAAGAGCCAACCGAGTGTGAGGGTTATTTTCCTGAGAGTAAAAATGCATGGACGCGCTTTCAGATTTGTGTCGTTTTCTCATAAAAATGCAACTGTATTAGTTATCTTGAGATCTGAGTCATGAAAATCTGAAACTTTCAAATGCATTTACAAGAAGGAATCATTTGAATTGACTTCGACCGGTTGCTTTATAATGCTTTTTAAAATTCTCTTATTCTTCTATATTATTAAACGAATCGTTGCAGAGTTAATAAACAGCTTCTGATGTTTTAATGTCATTCGCACGTTCAACATTCACAAATAATTTCTTGCATACGATAATACTGTAAAATGTAGATGTTTTCTAGTGCCTTCACTACTTTATGGTAGGTCATTGCCGTAAATTATGTTCCAGAGCAAAACGTACATCAAACAATAATCCATAATCGTTACTTAACTGTAGACTTTCAAATAAGGATTATTGCTGAATAAACTTAGTAGCTGAAAACAGTGTACAGCTGGCTACACCGTAACATCTTAGAATATATTACAAACAAGAAATACAACTACATACTTTCTCATTTTAAGACGTAGACGTAATGGGTGTGACTCATTTTAATGACATGCATATATGTATGCAACACGCACCGAAGCTTCTTATGGGAAATGAGATAAAACTCTACCGCTGAACTGATCCCACGAAAGACATCACTAAGAGTCGTAAGAAGTAAAGCAACTGAAAACACTGGACCTGGTGTGTTATTTACACATTCAGAGAGATAGTAAGTGAATGTACATTATTTTCGTTACAACTAGAAGTGAAGTTAGGAAAGTCAAAGAATGAAATAAGAAAGCTGTAAATATTTACTGCTACAGAACATTCTTCTCTAAGTGCACGCCATCGATTCCAATAAGTAAGAAATACATTTCTCTTTCTGCGCCACCTGGAGCTTTAGTTGTTAAAATAGTGCAAGATCCGTCAGTCTCGTCGTTCTGGCCTTCCAATTAATCAGAATTAGCTCGTAACGATAAGCATTATAGTAGATCACAGAGTCCTTTGTAAGGTGCATTACACATGTTTTACGTTACATCGCATTGCATTTCTCGGACAATAGGGTCACATATCTTAATGATGTATTGAATTGCAGACCCATTAGTTTATTCCGTATAGCAATGTGAGCATTGTGGCAAAAATAAGTCCATATCACACCTAACTGACGGAATGAAAACAAAATAAAGAGTTACTTCCCAGAGTTTATCATAATTAATGTGAAACACAATAAAATATATGCGTAACAGTTTTATACACAAAGGATATCCAGTATTTATTCCGTATCATTATCTAAATTTTCTTATTGCTAATAATAGTAGTATAGACTCAGAAACTTTAAGTTCTTTGGCTCTGTCTATACAGAACACAGTACTTACGTTGATGTTTGTAGGAAAAGATCTACACTTTACGACGTCATGGCAGCACTGATAAATGAATCGCATGTAAATATTTATTTAAACCTTCGTAAAGAGTTTGGCAGTTTCTATCCAGAGTTGAAACAGTTTTTCCGACTTGACGCTAACACCAAATGGAACGATACAGAGCGCGTACGGTCGGAAAATCTGAAGCACTAAATGAATTGCAATGTAGTGAAAGTGAAAACTGTAATCATATTTCTGATTGCACTGAACTTAGAATTATGAAACCATTTTAAATCTGTCTTAATAAGAACCGTTTAGATTTTTTGATTTTATAGTATAAATACTGATACCGTATTTTTATAGAAGAGCGAGACACATCTGGTGTACTATAGAAGTTAATCATGTAAGAAACAAATAATTTACATATCTGCTGCAGAATAATGACATCCAAGAATTTATATAGGGTTACCATACGTGCAGTGATGAAATGTCCTGATGATTAATCTTGAAAATCGTGGCAGAGATTTTCTTTTGTGTTATAGTGTACTAGAAATTGATAATGCTCTACTGCATGCTGAAACTCAGTTTACTTTTCCATATACTAAACAAAACATTAAATATTTTAAGCAATCTCTCAAATGGAAAGCAAAGAGTAACAAAATCTTTGTACTGATATAACGGTAACAGACTATGTATGCCAGGTAAAACATCCTGTCAGTCTATGTCTTTCGCGCAGTGCTGTATTCTTTGAGATGCAACGCTAGAGCACCGCTCGCGAAAAGCAGCTACAATCGCGATCTCCCTTCCTTTTCCCAAAGTCCTAAAGTGTTCCACATTCAAACAAGGTAAACAAGAAGGAAAAAAGTCATATTTTAAAACCACCCACAGCTGATGATAAGAAATTCTTAATTTACTACCAATTTCCGTCATCTTCAGGTACCATAATATTATTATACAGCATTCTGCATGTCATCCTTCTTTATGTGGCCTCAAATAAAATAAAACTAATCATGCGTCACTGCTGACAACATTAAAATACAGTGCACAGTCAATAGTGCAATGTACTGTCATAGTTAATCACACCTTTTGGTCCGGTGAACTTTACATACGTATTATTTGGCGACATAATAAGATTGTTCCCCTGTGGGCTGTTTTGAAATAATTTTGTGGTTCTTGAAGAGTATTACATGATCATAAGCGGTAGTGAATAAAGCATTATTTTATCAGTTGCTCTATGCGGTTTGGAAATATGATTTCTTCTGTTGGTCACCACCTACACAAAGTCTATAAAAAACAAGATTCGCATTATTTAAGTATTCTTGTGTCCAACAATATTACAATTTTCATTTTCAGTCTAGATTTGTGTGTTACTCCTCATGAGTACTTCAAAAATTCTGTTAAATTTCGTTTACGCGATAAACCACACAAGTTTCAAGTTTGCCGATTCAGTTAAACATATGGGGATTACTATTCTCAACACTTTAAATTTGAACCAAGACATAGAAAATGTGGGGAATGTGAACCAAAGAAAGTGCTTTATGGCGGAACCTTTAGAAGGTGCAGTAATGCTACTAACGAGCCTACCTCCACTACGTTTGCCCGTTCTCTTCTGGAGTGTTGTTACGCTAAGGGATCTTTACTGGTCGGGAGGGAGGGAGGACGTCAAAAAAGTTCTGAGAACAGCTCGTATCTACTGCCATGAAATGGGGGAGAGAGTCACGGATATGGTAATGGAGTTGGAATGGCAAACATTAAGACGAAGGTGTTATTAATTACTGTGAGGTCCAAGAGATTTTCACGAAATTTCTCCATCGCATGTGAAAATGCTATGTTGACCTCGATCTTTTTAGGGGGAAGTAACCATCACGGTAAAAGCTTGGACGAGAAGTTTCAGGTGCTCATTTTTCGAGAGCGTAAAGGCGCAGGAAGAGACTGAACGTGGCTCTGTGTACCCTCTGGCAAACATTGTCAGTGTGAATTATAAAGCAATCGTATAAACGTACATGTAGATGAATAACGCGACACATTCTGAATGACCGTGACGAAGTGTTTACCGCCTAAATAAGAAGGTGGGTGGGAATTCGAAAATTCGTAACGTAGTTTTCTTAAATAGCAAAACATCCTTTGTTTTCCAGGGCCTCCCGGCTTACTATCTGATGAACGAACCGTTTCATACATATTAAAGTTGGCTAACAGGAGAGTCGATTTATTTTTCCCGCCAGAGTTGTGTGCCATCTTGAATTCTTTTTCAAAGCCGTGCCGGTGGACTGTTCTGCGTATTCTAAAGTTATCAGGAGACGAACTGTAATCACGTGAAGCTAATGCGCCGCGCCAGTGCCTTGCAACGAGCCGTTACCTACCTACTAAGCGGCAGCGGCGGCGCCGGCAGACTGCGCGTAGGTTTTACTATTGTGCGCTCGCTATGATCTATGACGGAGGGGCGCGCCCGGTCTCCACGTGTGCTCTAGGCGCGTCCTGCGTCTTTGTCTCGCGCACCCTATCTTACGATCCAGCTAGCCAGCTAACCAGCTCGCGCGGTAACTTCTAATGCGCCACGCCACTGCAGCGTACAGACGAGTAATTCACTCTAACTTCGTCGTTCGCTCTTGTTCTGAAACTCCGCTACATGTTCACAGATACACTGAAATCCAACCTTTCTTGTCTTGTTTCAAGGCTTTAGGCAGTACTTTAGCCCATTTCAGGACAGAAACGATCGACAAAACATTCAGCTTATGGGCGCTTTGATAAAGTACACGTAAGAAATTTTTCCATGAAAATATTTCTAACTCTTCTGCAATACTTAGACAATAATAGAACTTACAAGGAGCCCTAATGTGGTCTGTAGCAAAGAATTAAAAATCCTGCATTGCATCTCATTCAATTTTAAATTATATTTCCAGAACGTAGAGGTATTATAGGTGGACAAAACTTTCTACATAGCAGACTATCATTTTCATTGTCTAACAAGAATACAAAACTTCTTGAATTTTAAGCATTATAATGATTAGTAACACTGCTAAACTGAATGAAGATGACGAACACAATTTCGTGGAATGTACAGTTTAGCTGTGACTGGGTTTTAATTGAAGCCCATCATCAGATGATCAAATTAAATATTCTTTCTCTGATGCTATGAAGAGATACAGTTTGTTACTAGTATACACGAACTTTCATGAAATGTGATATTATTGATTGTGCTAGAGTACACCTTAATTTTATTTTTTATTTGTACAAACATGGTACCCGTAGTTGCTACATAAATACTTTATTAAATCTTACGCTACATATGAAAGTATTAAAATCGTTTTATTTATCGTCACATGCGTTTCGTCTTTCGCCTAAAAACGTGGTCAGTGCTTCGAATGTTGCACATTTTTACACGTGATTTGTTTGAAACACGAAAACAGTCTGCGTGTTATATTATTTGAGTGAGATTCTCTTATTTACTGTGTTTCTCGCTTGCGTTGTTACTTATTGCCTGGATACAGATTTCACGAGTAGTTTCGTCTTTGATATAGATTTTACTGCCCCTTCTCCATCTGCAGAGTTATGTGTCTCCTACACGTTTTCGTACACTTTTAAATACGTCTGACTTTGTAACATTCGCACATCTGTGATCTTCATATTGACTGTCTGAGCTTCAATTAGCTTTCATTTCAGATAAATTCGCTATCGTTTGTCAAAGCTGTACGTTAGAAGCCACGCCGGTCCCAAAAGTTGACTATTGCTCGATGCCAGGCGGTTCTAAGTTGCAATAAAACAGCCATATAAACGATTCCAGTAGTGTGCGTGCAGAATTCGTAACTGAAATGCTGAGTCCTTTAGTGAGTAACGTGTCTTGTATTTCGCAGTCCAGAAAAGGACGGTCAGGCATATCTGCAGTGTCAGTTCGTGAACTTCGTGTAGGTAGATGTTTAGGTGTGTTAGGATTCAACCCCTACCGTCCCTGTACATACACTCTGCTATGGCTTCGCAATATTGACTCCTTCAGAAGAAACTGTAACATTCATTTAGTGGTCACTAGACTGAAGAACGTTTTGCACTTCCGTAAGAATCATACGGAAGATCTGCATAATTCAGTAGCTTTCATTTTCAGTAGACTTCCATCAGAACTGGAAAAACTGAGTGATAATAGAGTTTTCAATTCTAGGTATATACGGTTTCACGTGACACACTCATTTTCTATACAGGAGTTTCTCACAGTAACTGAGAGCTTTTCCCTGTAATGTGTTATCTATTAGTATACTCTCTCAGCATTTTTTCTTCTTTCATAGATTATTTAGTTTCCTTTACTTGTAAATTTTTTTATCGGCATTCAGTAACTCGCTCCATGAACAAGTAGCTTTGCCCACAGAATCTGATATATGAAGAAAATAGCGTATAAGCATCGTTTTTTCTCTGAGGTAGACCAGTAGTGAAGGAAAAAAGTCATCAAGAATCGCAGTAACAACGCTATGCTTTCTTCGACATAGTTCCGTACTAGGTCATATTCTGTGAGTACTTTCAATCACCGTACGGTAAAACTAAGACTTTTGCAAATAATCTGCTACGAATCACTTGCTGAGAACAGCTTAATACTGCACTACTAGTTTCACTCTTGCGCGTACTAGCAGGTTCATTTATCTGCAGAATTACGTGTAAACACTAACAAAAGCATTGAAATTATGAATAAGAAAAATATTCTGCAAACCTGTACATCCTCTAATTGTGCTTAGTACCGCACCTCCGTATGTGGAACTGTAACGGATTCTGCGGCCTTACACTATTTGTCAGTAAGTGAATGTTGACAAAACCCTTTTCTTATCTGAATTGTTTTCATATCCTTGCCTTTGGGCTGTTCGTTTTGAGGAAGCGAGAAGGGCTACTTCTTAACACGGAAGCCAAGTCGCTGTTAAAATTGTTGTAATACTGTCACGGATTTGTCACCTTAACGAAGAGGAAAATATGGAAAAATAGCTTCATAAACCAACGGGTATTCAGCTCCAGTTCTTTGGCTTTGAAATATGAAAATGAATCATTTGGAGCACTCAAACCTGAATTTTAATCATTCTATAAAATATTCAGATACTTTGTCGAGGAGTCACCTCATTTGAGTGACGAATGCAGCTATCAGAAGAGAAATTATCAACTAAGGCGTACAAGAAACGGAAGCTAAACTCTGTAATGAATGAAGAAGATGGAAGTCTATTTCTCGTGGCTGTCGGTGCAAAGTACTGTGCTATGAAATAAATAGGATGTAGCGCACCTCTTTCTGTACCCGGGGGAGACGTCTGATTCAGTATGGCTGAGCAGTCATTACCGCGCTCGTAATAACCGTCTGCATTTTGTTAATAATGACGTGATTTAGAGAGAAGACTGGGCGACAGTTTCGTTGAGATAACTCATCTGATCGTTCGTGGGACTTACTCGAATTGTTGCGAAACTGACTGATCAGTGGTCATGCAGAAAGTAGTAGTGCTTCTTTCACATTTTATTAATTTACTAGAATAAAAAGAAAATACATCATTTTAATTAATGCATTTCCTGCAAGAATTTGGAACTCATGTTAAAAATCTGAAGCTTCAGCGAGTGCTTTTACTGTACTTCAGATGGAAAGAACGGAATCTAGTAGATGATAGATATGTAATGCCGTATAAAAGTAGATGTTTCTAGT
Source organism: Schistocerca serialis cubense (assembly GCF_023864345.2). Classification (NCBI taxonomy): domain Eukaryota; kingdom Metazoa; phylum Arthropoda; class Insecta; order Orthoptera; family Acrididae; genus Schistocerca; species Schistocerca serialis. Next base: position 62,966,553 of record NC_064640.1, read on the forward strand.
GTTTTGTTCGTGGCAAGAATCTTCTATCAAGCTATAAATAGAGGGGAATATAGATGAAGGCATCTTAAAGTTATAGATACTATCATTCGAAGGAAATGACGAATTTTTTAAAGTACCAGTTCAATGACAGTTATACGATCACAGATACTTATATTTTTAGAGGCTTTAATATTTCAATGAAATGCTCCTAATTCACAGTCATGTATTTTTATGTTTCTCCTGTTTACGTTTCTGAATGCGCAGAATGAAGTGAAACACAGATCCAGCCAGTTTATAAAAGCTTGCAGAAATTCCACATCAATTTGTGTTTCAGGTATTCATACAAATTTATACATGGGAGGGTAACAGGATCGCTATGAAATCGCCTAAAATATAGTAGTTCAGCAATCCGCGATCAGCTTTAATAACGAAATAATCGCAAGGAAAAAACAATGTTAAAAATGAGGCAATTAGTGCTAATCATAGATTACCTCCCAGTAAGTATGTCATTGTGACCATAGAGTGGGGGAAGCTTTGACTATTTTCATTCTGGTTGGCGACATAGGCGCATTGTGTTATAGGACCTTTAACCGGTTGACCAGAAGGGTTATCTTGTCCAACCTGTTTCACATTAAGTATCCTCTTTCACAACATGATGAGTAAGGACATATCAGGACTTCGATCATTATGAGAGCAATCAACTCCGACAGTGTCACACCGTTTCCGTTTTAAATAATGACATGCACTTAGGTGCGTCAGAACCACATGAAAGTTGCATACATGGCGAAGTAGGCAGCGTAATAAGTTGGACACCATCATATTCTTTACAGTCGTCTGGAGGACAATACTCTAGTCTCGTAACGGTTTTATTTTACTTCCTCATTTTCCTTACAACGAATGATAAATGAACTGAAAATCTTTAGTCCTTCGCCTGAACACAATTTTAATTCTTCTGTTTGGTTGTGAACTTTCGAAATATGCTTTTTCTCCTACCACTGACGCTAACTAAAGTAGTAAATATGATACTAAACCGAATTTACATATAAACACTGATTTCGATACATTATACTTGCATTTCAGGGTAAGAAATCAGTTTACATTGCATAGTAACCTGCTGCTTGTACTATACATTTAACCAGCCATCATACAGGTTTATTCGTTATTTTGGAAATCATTATACTGTTATTAATATAATTATTTTTCTAATAATTCATGGTTGTAAAATATTGATAAGAATTGTTTACAGAAGTATGGAAAAACTAGTAAAGCCGACGTCGGATAGGATCAGTTTGGGTTCCGGAGAAATGTAGGAACACTGCGATTTATCCTAGAAGATTGGTTGAAGAAGGGTAAACGTAGTTTTATAGCTTTTGCAGATTTAGAGAAAGCTTTCGACAATGTTGACTGAACTAAACTAGTTGAAAAGTGTAAGATATAAAATGCAGGAAGCGAAAGGTTGTTTAAAATGACATTTGGAAAAGGAATTAAGCTTCAGAGAGAAGAAATAAAAACTTTTAAGTTTGCCGTTGCTATTGTAATTCTGTCAAAGACGGCAAATACTTTGGAAGAACAGTTGAATGGGATGGATACTGTCTTGATAAAAGATTGTAAGATGAACGACAACAAACGTAAACCAAAGGTACCGGAATTTAGCCGAAATGAATCAGGCGATCCCTAGGACAATTAGATTAGGCGGTAGATGAGTTTTGCTATTTAGGAAGGAAAATACTGATGATGGTCGAAGTAGAGAGGATAGAAAATGCAGAATGGCAACAAGAAGAAAAGAATTTCTGAAAAAGAGGAATTTGTTAACAACTAATATATATTTAAGTTTTGGAAAGTTTTTTTCCGGAATTTTATCTGCATCGTAAACCCATACATAAATGAAATGTTGACTATTGGCAGTTCAGACAAGAACAGAATAGGAGCTTCTGAAACGTGCTGCTGTGGTAGAATGCAGAAGATTACATGGGTACATCGAATAACCAACGAGGAAGTACTAAATCAAAAATAGAGAAAAGGAAATTTATGGTACAACATGATTAAAAGAAAGGTTTGGTTGACAGTGTCGCTTCAAAGAATTGTAAGTTTATTATTATGGATGGAAGTGGGAACTGATGGTGAGGGAGATTGTGAAGACGGACCAAATCTAAACCACAGAAAGCATGTTGAAATGGGTGTAGGTTACAGCCAGTTTCCGTGGACACTACCGATCCCTTTCAGTTTTATCCCATTCATCAAGTTTTCGGATTCGGCATCCTTTGTCCTGCAGTCATCGATTGCAACAATTACTAGGATTCTTCGTAAGAACTGTCAACAGACTGTGCCATTTTCGAGGTTAAACTGCACAGTACATGTGTTTAACTGCGCCAGTGCTTGCCCTATTAGCTTAGTCTCAGCAAAACTTCCTTTTCACGTTGCGTTTCTTACATTCTAAGACTACTAATTTTGTTGTGTTCGGAATAGCGCGTCATTTCGTTATTGGTGCCACCTACGTCGGGATTACCACTTTTATATTTGTTGCTCCATGTCACCTATTAGATGATACACTGTTCTTAGTGTCACTAAGAGCCCCCTGCGGGAATCTTTAAGTAATGCTTCTTTGTGTGTTTCATTCATAATTTTAATCGATATCACTTTTTTCATGCCATATTTCAAAATCAACAAAGCTGGCATTAAAGAAATGATCTTTGTGGAATGAAGTAACAATTAATTTATTCCTACTCTTTCGATTTTTTTGATAACATTTCTGCTTTTAGTAAACGATATCTGCATTGCTACGCGTACCCACTGTATGCATTACCCATAGTACCTTTCCAACTGTCTAGGGTATACCTAGAATTCGGCTCAGAGTATATGATCCGCATCTTCCCTCCCATTCTGAGCTTTCTTCTCTAAAGAAGTGAATCGGCCATTTATCTCCGCCATACGGTTCGTAGAACAGTTGTCCCTGTTCCTGAACTTTCAGTGCAATTATTTCTGCCAGCAAAAGACGCTTGCGGAGAGTAAATAACGGACGAGTCATATGGCTCGTATGTCTTCACAGACGCTGACAGTTTGTGAGTAGTTAGTGGCAAATGAGGTTATCGTAAGTTGCACGCTACAGGGTCATGAAATTTTTGTGGATAAATTGAGAGGTGTGCACCTGATTGTGACTGGTAAATATCGAGAAGTGGTGGTGGTTGGGTAACAGGAGTTTGTCGTTCCTCAGCTCTACATAATTTATATCAACAACGTGACTGACAACAACGGCGATAACGGTGTCAGGCTTTCCAGGGCAGTGTAATTATTTTTCTGCATAGTTAGCTTCCACAATGAAACACAGCTCATGAGGTCGTCTCTTACACCTGGCCTGGATAGACAAGTATTTTTTTATATGTCAATTTATCTACTTCAAGCTGCTTAACCATGATACAAAGCTAGAGCATAATTTGAATATTTCGATAGGTTAATTTTTTGGAGAAGTTGTTGAGCCCGGATCATTTATTTCAGCACCTTCGTAGGTAAAAACACAGTCGGTACTGTGTAGCAAAGCAGAAAATTCGAATTTCGAAAAGAGTGACGATATCAACTTCCTGAATTGTCAATACATTGCCTTAAAATTATTAAACGTTTGTGAGAGAGTAAAACTTTAACCATTGTATAACACCCGAGTTCTCGCTTAGGTAGTAATGTAGCAACGTGACATTTACTGTTGACTGGATCGAAAAGCGATCACAGCGGGAAAATGTTATTTATTTGCATTCAAAATATATATTAAATAATGGCGGAAAGGTGAACAGTGTTTATGGACTGCGTGAAGCGGTCCGGTAAGGCAGAATATGTCCTTTGCGAAAGTTAAATAGGAAAAGGTTCGCCATTAACGCCGTGGCAGATTTTGGGAACTAGCGAACTAGAGGAACGCCAGACAGACCGAAGACGACTCAGCCACATGCGCAGATTTACAATTATTGATCCATTGTCTCTTGCGACACAATTTTACGTGCGCCGACATGCTTGCCGGGCTGCTGTATACACGTGTATCCCCAAAGCCCTTCTTAAATGAAGAAGGGTCTTAGTGCTGTCATAGAATTTAAAAGTATATTTCTTCCTCACTTTCATCTTCCGAGAGTCGTTATTTAGAGACACGTTCATGTTGTGCGCGAAAGGTGGAACCCTCTATGGATTCGATTTGTACCTTAAAAAAAAAAAAGCAAGATGACTGTTATGTGGGCACTTAATGTCTGAAATAGCTTAAGAATCCATGGCATTCATATGCGTAAAAGAGCGTAGCATGTATCTTTCTAACTGAAAAACTGGAAGCCGAAGGTGAAGTTATTTACCATTATAATGCGAATGATGAAGGTACATTGCTATGAATTACCAAATTCGACTCTAAAACAAAAAAAATTAAAACGGCATGTATGCCGCGGATAGTTATTTATGGTATAAATGAGACTATAATTAATTCGTTAGATGACATATTCTTCTACATGTCATCAAAAATGGTAGAATGCAGGTCAGCATTAAACAAACTACAATCTTATAGCTAAACGACATTCTGAACTCAATGTTCAGTCATACAGGAAGGGAATTTTGATTTTAAAGCCTCATTGGCATCGCCATTATTAGCGACGGAACACTAGGCAACGATGGGGCAGAGAAATGGGTTGTGGTCGTGTTGTCGAACCATAGCGGCAGTAGCCCGAAGCTATCTGGGAAAATCTAATACGAGAAGCTAGGAAGAAAGTTTCAACTAGATAGTGTTAGTAGCCAGTAGAGACATGTTTTGTAACTGCCTATCACCTTTGACAAAGATGGCGACGGCAAGTTATTTCCAGAAGATGACAATGTACGTGAGCGTGGATTCTAAACATTGATGAACGCCACACGATAATTCTCCCTGTTGTATTTTTATGCATAAATATTTAATTTACAAAGTTACAAAAGCCTCGCGACTACGATTGTAAATAATTTGTATCAGTGCACTATTCACTTATTTCAGCTATACAATATAACACAAATAAAAACTATTCTGCCTTTAAGGAATGCCTGGCAAACGTTGGTACCTGTGACAAATAGCCATGCACACCAGTGTAAAAACAGTGATCATGATATAAACAGTGGCCCTAGGGAAGCAGTGCACATGAAGGTCAATAAGACAGGTTTGGTTCCGAAGACGTGCTAAATATGCGAAAGGACAACATTGCACAACCAACGTGTGTAAATAATGGTTTCCAAATGGTATGCAGGGCTAATTGTCGCAGATGTTTACTTTTCGCCTCGCCTCTTGGACTTGTAGTCATGACCTCTTTAGCCCGTTATCCACGTTACGGTACGTTTGGGAAGTACTTAGTGTACCACTATCATTTCCCCCTATCCATTTCCATTCACAAGAAGACAATGTCCGTATGAGCTCTACTTACTATGGATTTCCTGTAGTCATTCCGCAACATTTATGTGGTAGGAATTAACTTATTGAGTGATTCTTCTCTGAGATAACGCTGCAGAAATTTTAACAGTAATCCTCTCCTCTCTTGCAGCGTCTGCCGCTTGAGTTTGTCAAGCATCTCCGTAATGCTCCCACGCTTACTGTGCGAACCTGCGACGAAACGCATAGCTCTTCTTTCTGTTTGCTTCAGCTTCTTCAGTAGTTCTTCCTGGTTAGGATCCGAGACCGACGACCAATACTCAAGAAGCCGCTGAACGAGTGTGTGTTAAGCCACTTATTTCGTGGATGAGCTCCATTTCTTCGAATTATTCCAGTGAAACTTAGCCCGTAATCTGATTTTCCCAAGATTATTCCTACGTGGTTGTTCAATTTTAGGTCGCTTCGGACGCGTAGTGCTGATATTTTACGGTTGCTGCTATTTCCAGTGACTGATCGTCAATCGTGTAACCGAACAATACTTGGTCTTTCCGCCCTTTTATGCTCAACAGGTTACATTTATTTATGGAGGGAGCCAATGCCAGTGGCTGTAGTAACCGTCAAATTTCTGTGATTCTTCCTCAATTTTGACATGTTTTTTTGTTATTGTAATTTTCCTATATACAGTGTGTCAAGCGCGAAATGCTTGATGGAGATTACAATAATACCTACCAAATAATTTTTTTTTGTATCTTGTCAAGTACAATAACGGGCCAACAGTGTTCTCTTGGGATACGTCGAAACTTACTGTTGCGTCTGACAATTTTGCTCTCTTAAGAATGACGGGCTCTGTTTGCTACTTAAATCTTGAAGCAAATTACAAAACTGATCTGATAATCTCCAGACTTGTAATTTGTTCTGTAACGATTTCATAATACCACTGGGACCATTACAAAGGAAATTTCCAGTGAACATGAGTCCGCGAACGAGCCGTTTGCGAAATAATTGCGAATGCGTGGTTACTGGCTTCAGTGTGAAATATTGACCTAGTTAGTTCTGTATTTGAAAAGTAAACATTTCGATTAAATGCGAGTTTAACTGGGATCAAATTTCGGACATGGCGTACTTTAAAAAAAACAGCACCCTACTTGTTGCAATATACTTAACACTGATATCTATTGCAGGCCGGCCCTCTGTGGCCGAGCGGTTCTAGGCGCTTCCGTCTGGAACCGCGCTACCGCTACGGTCGCGGATTCGAATCCTGCCTCGGGCATGGATGTGTGTGATGTCCTTAGGTTAGTTAGGTTTAAGTAGTTCTAAGTTTTAGGGGACTGATGATCTCAGATGTTAAGCCCCATAGTGCTCAGAGCCATTTGAACCATTTTTATACCACAGCCCCCAACGCTGATTATGTGTGAAATATGGACCCAGTAAGATGGGGACGTGATCGAAAAGTTTACGTTTCAAATGTATCTGTACTAACTAGGATATTCTTTCATACTCAAGTCACCGGCACCTCGTAAACACACACCCACAATTCTCTCGCAAATAGTCTGCTTTCGGGCCGATGTTTCTCGAATTCTGTTTGCTGCTACTACCGTTGGCTTTTACTCTCACCCTGTCAGTTTTCGCTATTATAATTCGCGGTGTATACTATCTCCCTCACTGATGAGTTTGAGTTTCCAGGGAATGCTGTACGCAGGCGCCCCAAATATTTAAGCTGCTTTGCGACAACACCACACACACACACAAAAGAAGCATAATTCTCCAGTTCGGCTCTTAATTCGCACGCAGAGTTGGAGTGTACCTCTGCAGCAGTCGTCCCTCTGCGACGCCACCCACGTGCGGGCAGGGCAGTAATCCTACGCTCCGAGCGCAATCGTCGGCATCGGCTCTTCTACCCCGCCAGTGCGACCCTCAGCTGCTTCGCCGGCAAATCATTTTCCCACTTTTTGCGAGTTGCCTCCTGTAAAAGGACCGGGCTGACAATGGCTGCGTTCTTCCTTTGGAAAGCGGAACCGTTGTCCGCAGATGTCTCTGCGCTCGTTTGTCGGTGCTCCTTTTGAATCGGAAAGCCCGCGTGCTCGTTCGACTCGAAATTGTAAGTAGCCAGCTCCTTTATTTCTGCGCCGTATGCACGAGTAGCGGTCCGGCTAAATGGCACCGTTGTAGCGAGGCATCTCGCCGGCGAATGGCTGCGCTTCCTGTAATTAGGGCGAGGGCGATACGTGCGGGCCCCGTTAGCCGCGTGTGTGCCGCGCTTCTCACGACTCCGCCGACGAATCCCGGAGCCGTGGGGTCACATCTCCCGGGCCCCAGCTGCTGCCGCATTGTCCGCCGCAGCCTCTGCGCCCACCGCCCAACACGCGGCTCAGCCCCACTCTCTCCGAGAGCCAAGTGATGGACAGGACGTGTCACGTAATGGGCTCAGTCACAATCGTCATCATTACTCACTAGATATCCACTGTTCGCTCGAGGCCTCCTCCAGACTTCCGGTCTTCATCTATAGGGAGAACCGAAGCTCCACCGACAGCATTCCGAGGTTTTCAGGCGTAAATGCAGTATTTCTTGACTTCCGAAAACCATTTGACCCTGTACTGCACAATCGCTTATTATCGGAAGTACGATCGTATGGAATATCAAGCGAAATTTGTGACTGGATTGAGGGTTTCATGGTATGAAGGACGCAGAAAGTTATCTTGGATGAAAAGTCATTGACAGATGGAGGAGTAATATCAGGTGTGCCTCAGGAAAGTGTATTGGGCCTCAGGGAAGTGTTTTGTTTGGTTTGTAGGGCACTCAACTACGGGGTCATCAGCGCCCGTACAAAGTCCCAGTTTTCTCACAGTACAATTTTTTACGCAGTCCAACCGAGCCACTGTCACGAATGATGATGACGAGGAAGAAATGAGGAGTACAACACAAACGCCCAGTCTCCGTGAGAGAAAAATCCCCAACCCGGCGCCGGCCGTGGTGGCCGTGCGGTTCTAGGCACTTTAGTCCGGAACCGCGTGACTGCTACGGTCGCAGGTTCGAATCCTGCCTCGGGCATGGATATGTGTCATGTCCTTAGGTTAGGTAGGTTTAAGTAGTTCTAAGTTCTAGGGGACTGATGACCTCAGATGTTGAGTCCCATAGTGCTCAGAGCCATTTGAACCACCCCAACCCCTCCGGGAATCGAACCCGGGACCACTCAAGGAAGTGTGTTGGGCCTTTTACTGTTCATTTTGTATGTTGGTGACCTTGAAGACAATATTGATAGTAACCACAGACCTGACGTACATGGTGCGGTTGTTTACAACGAAGTACTGTATGAAAAAAAGCTGCAGAAATATTCAGTCAGATATTCTTAATATTTCAGAATGGTGCAAGAATTGGCAACATGCTTTAAACATGCAGAAATGTAAAATTGTGCACTTCACGAAATGAAATAGTGATTCCCATCGAGTAATAGTGAAAATTTATTGTGAAACATGTTTCTGGGTCTGTTACCGCCTATTACGTAGCCATCCACGTGGAATTTTTACCTTGGACAAGGAACGAAATGATGTGGGAAATTCTGTCTCTCCATCATCTCACTTCTTTTGCGTTACTTACAATTTCTCTGGACGCGAATTAAGTTTGAACTCGGATTAATTCTTCTTTCTGTTGATGTATCATTTCGACCGCCTCTGAAATAACAGCGCTGAGTTTCTGTAAAACTCCACTGACAGTATTATTTTTGGACAGCATGCCGTACCGAGCAAGTATGGAGACCCTTAGGAGCGGGCGCCATGTCGGCCGGTCGAAGTCCGAGGCGTTTGTGGTTTGTGCAGGTTGCAAACCGAGGCAGCCCCCCAACCAAACCGCAGCAGACGCCGGTATGTGCCAGAGTCGAGCCAGCACGTTGACCGAGCGAAACGATCCGTGACAAACCTACGAATCAGAAGGCAGCCATGCAGTGCATGTGATGTAGTCCGCCACGGACTCGTCGCTGTGTAACACCTTGTTCTATTTATTTTTTCTAAATCACCGCAATATTTCTTCCCTCTGTTCCCACACGGTCGGATATTGCGGTCTCATCTGTACCACGTCCTATCTTCAGCCAGAAAGACCTAATTTTAGTTCACAAAGTTAACTGTTTGAAATCGAGATTTATTTCCTGAGGGTTTCTTAAAAATAGGACTCACTCTTTTTTGTGATTATAAGACGAGCAGCAGGTGATGAAGATTTTTGTGCAACAGTAATTCGGAAGGATGTCAGATTGACTTAAAGGGGACTACGTTTCTACACATACTGTTAGTAGGGGAGAGTGGGGCGAAGATTGAGATGAAGAAGAGTCTTGACATGAAGAAGAGATTTTTATTCTATTGAATATGGAAGGATGGGTAGATCTTAGGGTGGATTTCGCCGTCAGGTGGGCGGACGCGGTTCAATTTTCGTTTGGGTAGGATAAATGTAAGGCTGGTGGGATGTGCTGGTACAAGCGTGGCAGAGTACCAGTGTTAGTAACGACTAGGTAACAGTGACCAAATTTGTGGAAAGTGAGAAAATGAGTAAGTGTTCAATGGTAAAGATGAGAGGTGGGGGAGATTAATATTTTCGTATGAGGTAAGAGTGAGGGGGATAGACAAATACGGAAGGCGAGGTAAAGTGTATGACATTCGCGAATTTTGAAGGATTAAGCAGAAATCCAGGCGAAATTGCCGTAAGAGAGAATAGATTCGATTAAGGCTTTGTAGGCATGGAGTATGGTAGAGGGATGCATTCCCTATGTACGGATCATTACAAGTTTTAATAGTTTTTAGTTACGAAAATAAATTCCTGTCAGACAGAATCACACTAATTTTGACGAAGTGAGCGATTTCGTCTAGGTATCGGCCATCTTCTTTTCTGCAAGGCAAATAAGTTTAAAAAGGAAAAGATAACTTATGGAGATTAAGTCAAAATCACAACAAAGAGAAATAAAGTGGTGCAATACCGTAAGGTACATGCCATGGTTTAGAGAAATCCCAAGTAAATTAGTATACATTAGTAGGATCATGGATATAAAAGGAACAAATCACTTTAGTAAAGAAAAATTATTTTTAACAAGAGCGAAAAATTAAAAGTTCTGAGCAGAATTGGTAACGGAAGACAGCTGGACAACCTTACGGAAATCAAATTTGCGGTGCTCAATGAATAGAAATGCATAAATTATTAAAGGGTCACTTTTAGTTCACAAGGGATGCTCTCCTTTACTCCATGAACAGGCTCTGAAGACCGCTCGATAGTCGACCGACCGCCGTGTCATCCTTAGCATTCATCGCTGGAGGCGGTGCGGAGGGGCATATAGAATACACCGCACTCCCGGCCATTATCGGAGTTTGGATGTTGGAACTCTCAATCAGGCAGCTCCTCCATTGGCATCACGAGGCTGAGTACACCCCGGTCCAGTCTTCCCACCAAGAAAAATCCCTGACTCTATCGGGAATAGAACCAGGGTCTCCCACATGTAGGTTTGTCGCGTTAACCACTCGCCTAAGCAGACAGACCACGCAAGTGATCCTAATCTAACATTCTTAAGACATTTTATAGACACACGATTCCACCTCTCATTTGGAGCTATATGTGAACATCGCAAGTGCACAACGGGTCGAGTTCGCCTGCTGGCCGTGCGATCTGAACGAGAGTGCTGTCAAAAAGGAAATGAACTCGGGCGAGGCGACTAGGATGCCAGACTCGGATACCCTCGGCTGGGCAGAAGCGAAGTCATCTGCATCACACAGGTCACTGAGTATGCACAGTGTTTCCTTCTAACATTGATATTTATGTATAAGATGCTTCGTCTTAAATATGAAATCGTAAAGGACGTTTAAAATATTTGAAACTTAAATGCAGTAAGCTTGTTATCGTACTGACATAACGTTTTACAAAATGTCTGCTTGTTACAGGCGCTTCGCTTTTCTGTCATAAAATATGATAACTGCAGGCTTTGTAATGCAGTTTTATACATTTTTTGACTGAAGAACTAAAAAATACCGCTATACAACTAACACTTTTTTAGTGACAGCATTGGTACCCGACTGAACCTGCATGTGTTACTAGTTAAACATAGTCAATTTTCATAGGGTAAAGAGAGTGTGTGAAAACTGTTTTATGCAGAAATTCGTTCCTTTATAACTTCTTGATCCAGGCTATATTCGTGATCTGAGTGTTGTTTTTCAGTTATCACGTAAAAGCACATCTCGCGTAGTGGGTCGTACACTGACTACAGTAACACTTTTTTTATCTTTTTTTTTCATCGATCTTCTGACTTGTTTGATGTGACCCGCCACTAATTCCTCTCCTGTACCAACCTCTTCTTCTCAGAGTAGCACTTGCAACCTACGTCTTCAATTATTGGTGGATGTATTCCAGTCTGTGTCTTCCTCTACAGTTTTTGCCCTCTACAGCTCCCTCTGGTACCAAGGAAGACATTCCTTGATGTCTTAACGGATGTCGTACAATCCTGTCCCTTCTCCTTCTTAGTGTTTTCCCCATTTCCTTTCCTCTACGATTCTGCGCAAAACCTCCTCATTTCTTACCTTATAAGTCCACCTAATTTTCAACATTCGTCTGGAGTACCACATCTCAAATACTTCGATTCTCTGCTTCTCCGGTTTTCCCACAGTCCATGTTTCAGTACCATACAGTTACGTGCTACAAACGTACATTCTCAGAAATTTCTTCCTCAAATTAAGGTCTGTGTTTGATACCAGTAGACTTCTCCTCCTTATTGCCAGTGCTCATCTGCTTTTGACATCTTCCTTGCTCCGTCGGTCACTGGTTAATTTTCCGCCTAGGTAGCAGAATTCCTTCACTTCACCATCAATCCTGATGTTAAGTTTCTCGCTGTTCTCATTTCTGCTACTTCTCATTATTTTCGTCTTTCTCCGATTTACTCTCACTCATAATTCTGTACCCGTTACACTGTTCATCTCATTCAGCAGATCGCGTAATTCCTCTTCCCTTTCACTCAGGATAGCAGTGTAATCAGCGAATCGTATCACTGATATCCTTTCATCTTAGATTTTAATTCCACTCCTGAACCTTTCTTTCCGTCATTGCTTCTTTGATGTGCAGATTGAAGAGTAGGGGTGAAAGACTACATTCCTGTGTTAAACCGTTTTTAATCTGAGAACTTCGTTCTTGGTTGTCCACTCTTATTATTCCCTCTTGCCTCTTGTACATTTTATGTATTACCTGTCTCTCTCTCTATAGCTTATCCTATTTTTCTCAGAATTTCGAACATCTTGCACCATTTTATACTGTCAAACGCTTTTTTCAGGTCGACAAATCCTAAGAACGTGTCTTGATTTTTCTTTAATCTTGCTGCCATTATCAACTGCAACGTCAGAATTGCCTCTCTGGTGTCTTTACCTTTCCTGAAGCAAAACTGATCGTCATCTAACACATTCTCAATTTCCTTTTCCATTCTTCTGTGTATTATTCTTTTGCCTTATTTGATTGCAGGTTCCCCAAAGCTCTTTTAAATTCTGATTCTGATACTGGATCTCTTCTAAATCGACTCCTGTTTCTTTTTCTATCACATCAGATAAATCTTCCCCCTCATAGAGGCCTTCAACGTACAATTTCTACCTATTTGCTCCCTCTTCTGCATTTATCCGTGGAATTCCCGTTGCACCCTTAATGTTACCACTGTTGCTTCTAATTTCACCGAAGGATGTTTTGTCTTTGGTATATGCTGAGCCTCCCCCCCCCCCTCCCCCATGAACCATGGACCTTGCCGTTGGTGGGAAGGCTTGCGTGTGTCAGCGATACACATAGCCGTACCGTAGGTGCCACCAAAACGGAGGGTCAACTGCTGAGAGGCCAGTCAAACGTTCCTGAAGAGGGGCAGCAGCCTTTTCAGTAGTTGAAGGGGCAACAGTCTGGATGATTGACTGATCTGGCCTTGTAACACTAACCAAAACGGCCTTGCTGAGCTGGTACTGCGAACGGCTGAAAGCAAGGGGAAACTACACCAGTAATTTTTCCAGAGGGCATGCAGCTTTACTGTATGGTTTAATGATGATGGCGTCCTCTTGGGTAAAATATTTCGGAGGTAAAATAGTCCCCCATTCGGATCTCCGGGCGGGGACTACTCAAGAGGACGTCGTTATCAGGAGAAAGAAAACTGGCGTTCTACGGATAGGAGCGTGGAATGTCAGATCCCTTAATCGGGCAGGTAGGTTAGAAAATTTAAAAAGCGAAATGGATAGGTTAAAGTTAGATGTAGTGGGAATAAGTGACGTTCAGTGGCAGGAGGAACACGACTTCCGGTCAGGTGAATACAGGGTTATAAATACAAAATCAAATATTGGTAATGCAGGAGTAGGTTTAATAATGAATAAAAAAATAGGAGTACGGGTAAGCTACTACAAACAGCATAGTGATCACATTATTGTGGCCAAGATAGAGACGAAGCCCACGCCTGCCACAGTAGTACAAGTTTATGTACCAACTAGCTCCGCAGATGACAAATAGATTGATGAAATGTATAATGAGATAAAAGCAATTATTCAGATAGTGAGGGGACACGAAAATTTAATAGTCTTGGGTCACTGGAATTCGATAATAGGAAAATGAAGAGAAGGAATTGTAGAAGGTGAATATGGAATGGGGGTAAGAAACGAAAGAGGAAGCCGCCTGGTAGAATTTTGCACAGAGCATAACTTAATCATAGCTAACATTTGGTTCAAGAATCATGAAAGAATGTTGTATACATGGAAGAGGCCTGGAGATACTGGAAGGTTTCAGGTACGTCATATAATGGTAAGACAGAGATTTAGGAATCTTGTTTTAAATTGTAAGACATTTCCAGGGCCAGATGTGGACTCTGACGACAATCTGTTGGCTACGAACTGTGGATTCAAACTGAAGAAACTGCAAAAATGTGGGAATTTCAGGAAGTGGGTCCTCGACAAACTGACAGAACCAGAGGTTGTAGAGAGTTTCAGGGAGAGCATTAGGGAACGATTGACAAATGGTTCAAATGGCTCTGAGCACTACGGGATTAACTTGTGAGGTCACCAGTCCCCTGAACGATTGACAGGAATGGGGGAAAGAAATACAGTAGAAGAAGAATGGGTAACTTTGAGGGATGAAATAGTGAAGGAAACAGAGGATCAAGTAGGTAAAAAGAAGAGGGCTAGTAGAAAACCTTGGGTAACAGAAGATATATTGAATTTAATTGCTGAAAGGAGAAAATATAAAAATGCAGTAAATGAAGCATGAAAAAGGAATACAAACATCTCAAAATAAGATCGACAGGAAGTGCAAAATGGCTAAGCAGGGATGGCTAGAGGACAAATGTAAGGATGCAGAGTCTTATCTCACTATGGGTAAGATACATACTGCCTACAGGAAAATTAAAGAGGCCTTTGGAGAAAAGAGAACCACTTGTATGAATATCAAGAGCTTAGATGGAAACCCAGTTCTAAGCAAAGAAGGGAAAGCAGAAAGGTGGAAGGAGTATATAGAGGGTCTATGCAAGGGCGATGTACTTGAGGACAATATTATACAAATGGAAGAGGATGCAGATGAACATGAAATGGGAGATATGATAATGGGTGAAGAATTTGACAGAGCACTGAAAGATCTAAGTCGAAACAAGGCCCAGGGAGTAGACAACATTCCATTAGAACTATTGACAGCCTTGGGAGAGCCAGCCCTGACAAAACTCTACTATCTGGTGAGCAAGATGTATGAGGCAGGCGAAATACCCTCAGACTTCAAGAAAAATATAATAATTCCAATCCCAAATAATGCAGGTGTTGTCAGATGTGAAAATTACCGAACTATCAGTTTATTAAGTCACGGCTGCAAAATACTAATGCGAATTCTTTACAGACGAATGGAAAAACTGATAGAAGCCGACCTCGGGGAAGATCAGTTTGGATTCCGAAGAAATGTTGGAACACATGAGGCAATACTGACCCTGCGACGTTTCTTAGAAGACAGATTTAAGAACGGCAAACCTACGGTTCTACCATTTAAACACTCAGAAAAAGCTTTTGACAATGTTGACTGGAATACTCTCTTTCAAATTCTGAAGGTGACAGGGGTAAAATACTGGAAGCGAAAGGCCATTTACAATTTGTACAGAAACCAGATGGCAATTATAAGAGTCGTGAGATATGAAATGGAAGGGGTTGAGACAGGGTTGTAACCCATTCCCGATGTTGTTCAATCTGTATACTGAGCAAGCAGTAAAGGAAACAAACGAAAAATTTGAGTAGGAATTAAAATCCATGGAGAAGAAATAAAAACTTTGAGGTTCGCCGATGACATTGTAATTCTGTCAGAGACAGAAAAGGACCTGGAAGGGCAGTTGAATGGAATGGATAGTGTCTTGAAAGGAGGATATAAGATGAACATCAACAAAAGCAAAAAGAGGCTAATAGAATGTCGTCGAATTAAGTCGGGTGATGCTGAGGGAATCAGATTAGTAAATTAGACACTTAAAGTAGTAGATGAGTTTTGCTATTTGGTGAGCAAAATAACTGATGATGGTCGAAGTAGAGAGGACATAAAATGTAGACTAGCAATGGCAAAGAAGGCGTTTCTGAAGTAGAGAAATTTGTTAACATCGAGTATAGGTTTAATTGTCAGGAAGTTGTTGCTGAAAGTATTTGTATGAGGTGTGTTCGGATGTGAAACATGGACGATAAATAGTTTGGACAAGAAGAGAATAGAAGCTTTCGAAATGTGGTGCTATAGAAGAATGCTGAAGATTAGATGTATATATCACATAGCTAATGAGGAGGTATTGAACAGAATTGGGGAGAAGAGAAATTTGTGGCACAACTTGAATAGAAGAAGGGATCGGTTAATAGGGCATGTTCTCAGGCATCAAGGGATCAGCAATATAGTATTGGAGGGCAGTGTGCATGGTAGAATCTTAGAGGGAGACCAAGAGATGAATACACTAAGCAGATTCAGAAGGATGTGGGTTGCAATAGGTAGTGGGAGATGAAGAAGCTTGTACAGGATAGATTAACTCATTGGAAAGCTGCATCAAACCAATCTCTGGAGCCACACGGGATTAGCCGAGCGGTCTAGGGCGCTGCAGTCATGGACTGTGCGGCTGGTCCCAGCGGAGGTTCAAGTCCTCCCTCGGGCATTGGTGTGTGTGTATGTCCTTAGGATAATTTAGGTTAAGTAGTGCGTAAGCTAAGGGACCGATGAACTTAGCAGTTAAGTCCCATAAGATTTCACACATATTTGAACATTTTTGAATCTCTGGACTGAAGACCACAGCAACAACAACATATGCTGAGTCAGTCCTTCCGATTATCATTTCTTTTTCGATTTCTTCACATTTGTCATGCAGCCATTTCGTCTTAGCTTCCCTGCACTTCCAATTTACTTCATTCCTCAGCGATTTATATCTCTATATTTCTGAGCACTGTCTTACACAAAGTAATACCAATAAAAAGGTAGATACATTTTACTGTTAGTTAGTTAACTAACAGTTAAGTGAGTGCTGAGATCTTGCTTTAAGCGAAAAAAAATAACTTTTTATGTTTTAACATACACCTGAATCGCCTACTTGCAGGCCTAATTGTTGCAGCTCGTAAATTACAAAAAATTGTGTAATGTTAAGAGTGTTAAGAGATTTAATTCTATTTTTACGTTTAATCTCTGTCGCAGTGCGTGTTAAGTGAAGATGCTCTCATAAGATAGTCATACTGGCCGTGTGATGGGTGGAGGGGGGGAGGGATGTATGTAGATTGTGGTCTGGAATTCGCGAGGAGTATTTGACGAGGTTCTCCCATGGAATTGTAGGCTCTGCAAAAAAGACAAGAGAATCTACGAGCAGGAGGCAAGGATTTGTACCGTTCAGGTTGAAGTGGATTGCGCGATATTTGAACTAGATAAGTTGAAGTGGGAAAACGACCGTGAGAGCTGAGTAAAGGTAACAAGCGCTAGGCGAAAAGGGAAAAGCTCTGAAACCTCATCTACACTTGAGCTCACAGTATCCAATAAATATGATTTGTTACCTGAAGTAGCATGGGAAGAGCTTCATCAATCTGTAGGTCATAGCAGGGAGCAACAGACTTCTAGCGAAGAAACATTTCAAATTAGGAACAGGCTTCCAGGTGCATTGTGAAACCAAGTGCAAGTCTTAGTCTGGTGAAAGAGGACGTAGTGATTCTTTGTAGGAATTGTGACAAGAAGGATCAGGTTATCATAGTAGGGGGAGCAGGGTAAGCCTGTGTGAACAAAACAAATTCAGTATTAGGGGTGACCAGGATGAGAAGTGTGAGTTTTGTGGAGGTCCTGCAGCGCTATGACTACTGCTGTGAGTCATGTGAACAGATATGAGCAGATTGCTGCTGACTGGAATGAAATTGTACATGAGTGCAATGCCTGTTGCTTCAACTGGAAGATTGGGGTATACTATACACGGCCTAAACCTGAATAAAAGAGAAAAAGATAGGCTAGTTGATATTGTTGCAGAAACTGTACTGCCCACCCCCTCCACTCCCCCCTCCTCCCACCCCCTGCCCCCCTCCGACTATCACACAAAGCAATTTGGCTGTGGTTACAGGTGTCATAGATGTACTTCTTTAAGGTTAGAATCAGCATTCAGCCACCTTGTTATGTAAGAGGTTAAAATAACAGCAGACACAAAACGCTTGAGAATGTACAGAAAAGTAAGGTTAGCTTGTTTCATCAGGATATTAGACTATTAAGTAGTAAGGTAGAAGGCCTTCTTGTCTGTTTAGAAAATTTAGAGAACTCGGAAAAGATATACCTCCTGTGCCCATATGAGTACCAAAAAACCACAGAGATAGAGAAGCTAAATTTAAAAGTTTACGCTCCCGCATCTTACTTGTGTAGACCTAATACGGAGAAAGGGGGAGTTGTTACATATATTAACACACAACACAAGTTCTAAAACCTTGAGACAACTAGAATCTGTACTGTTCAGCACAAAGAGTATGTGCTTGTGAATTAATATTGAAACACAGTTCACCTTTAATTGAAATTGTATATAAATCCCTACTGGGAAATTTTGAGTTGTTTATGGGAGATTTTGATTCCTTACTGTGCTTACTGTCATACAGCAAAAAATGGCTCTAAGCATTATGGGACATAACATCTGAGGTCATCATTCCCCTGAGATTTAGAGCTACTTAAACCTAACTAACCTAAGGATATCACATGGATGCATGCCCGAGGCAGGATTCGAACCTGCGACCGTAGCAGCAGCGCAGTTCCGGACTGAAGCGCCTTGAACCGCTCGATCACAGCTGCCGACGCTATACAGCAGCAAGCAGTAGCTAGTCTGTGGTGATTTCACCGCATATTTTCTAAAGGGTTATGATAGGAAAAATGGTCTGGAAAGCTTACTTGGATCCTATAAGTTAATCTCAGTAATTAATTTCCAAGAAACGAGTAGATAAAGATAGTAGGTCCCTAATTGATAATATTTGCTTTGATGTAAAAAAATTCTTTCCCTATTCATGACACACATTTGGTTGAGATAAATGAGACAGCACCTTACAGTGTAGATTCTCCTCGGTGGAAATCAGTTAAAACAATTAATGAATCCAGAAGAATGTTTCTAAGAATAGTTTACAAGGCATGAGCTTGGATGAAATTTATAATGATGACATAAAATTTATTGAATTCCGTGATAAATTCATAATAATATTTCAAAATAGGTTTCTGTATATAAGCTAATCAGAAACAAAATCAAACAGCCATGTAAAAGCCATGGATCACTAGTGGCATTAAAGCATCTGGCGAAAGAATAAGGGAATTGCATATGTTGGCAACAATATGTAAAGAACCTGTAGTAGCTACACACTACAAGTACTACTCAGAATTACTAATAAAAGTTATCAGAAACAAAGAAACATGAATATTACGTCAGAAATCAGTAACTTCAACAACATAATTAAGGCTATATGGAATGCAGTAAAGGTTGAGACAGGATAAAGGGACAAAGAACTGATAACATCACTTTTTAATTAAATGGAAGGGCTATAAATGATGAGTCATAGCAAATGGATTAATAATCATTTCTCAGATATAGTAGAAAATAAACGGATAAACAGTTCAAAATAAAAATCACAGCAGTTTGTTGAAAAAGCAACTCTAGTAAAATTCAATCACATGACTGTATCACCAGCTTCTCTCTCTGAAATTAAGAAAATTATATATTCTCCCAAAAAAAAACCCTCAATTTTATTTCATGATTTTTCCAAAAAATGCTAACGATCTTTTCCCATATAGTAAGACTTGTCTTATCCGAAGTATGTTACATATCACTTACTTGATGTGTCATTGAAATATGTCATTGTTTAACCGCTTTATAATAAAGGCGATAGGAGACATATTAATGGCTATCAGCCTGTTTCACTAATGACATCATTTTCCAAATTTTTTGAGTAGGTAATGTCTTCTGGAATAGTATCCTACCGGAACCACAATAATATTATCAGTAAGTCACAGTTTGGATGTAAGAAGAGTTGCCGTACTGTGAACGTTATTTAGACATTCACTCGCCAAATTTTACTAGCATTAAATTACAAAATAGCATGCGTTGGTATTTTCTGTCACCTATCTAAGGCAGCTGACTGTGTGAACGACACTATCCTTGTAGGTAAACTGAGTTTTTACGGAATCGATGTCGTAACCAAACAATGGATAATGTCATATCTAACCATAATCATGCAGGAAGTTGTACTTAGTAATTCAGCCAGTGGTATCAGGGAGATTTCTCTCGTTAGGGAATAATCACGTATGTGGTTCCCCAACGCTGTCTTAGGTTGGCTGGTTGACTGATCTGGGGGAGGGGACCAAACAGCGATGTTAACGGTCCCACAATCTTAGATCAACCACTGTTTCTCATACATGTAAACGATCTTCTGACCAGTATACAAAATGCAGAATTTGTTCGTTTTGTAGATAATGCTATTATTGTAATCAGACCAACGAAATGTAGGGCACCAGAAGAAATTATAAGCAATTTCCTTGACAGTGCAACTGACTGTTTCTCTTGGAATGGTCTCACTCTTAATCGTAAAAAAAAGAAAAAAAGTATTCATTTTTGCACGTCTGCACCATTGATAAGTGTACAGATGGTGAGTAATTATAAATATTGTGGAGAATGCAAAACTTCTGCGTGTCCATACTAGTGAGAATTTAGGCAAAAAAGTCAAATTTATGAACTCTTAAAACAAGTTAGTTTGCTACACATACCTTAGAATCATTACAAATCATAGAGAGAGACAAATCAATTAGTTGACGTAATTAACATGTTTTCATTGAGTAATGTCATATAGAATAATGTTACGGGATAACTCATCTTTAAATAAAAAAGTATTCATTGCTCAGAAACGTGATGTAAGAATAAATAATATGTGGTGCTCACACACGATAAGCCTGTGAATATCTGTTTAAGCAGTTGGGGATTACGACTGCTGCTTCACAGTTGTTTATTCCCACATGAAGTTTGTTGTAAGTAATCCACTGCAGTCCTAAGGAATAATGATGTACATAATTACAATACCAGAAGGAAAAATGACATTCATTACTCCGTATTAATGTTACCTTTGGCAGAATGAGGGGAGAACAATGCTGTAACTAAAATTTTTGATCACTTACACCGTAATACAGGGTGTTGGGAAATTATTCCCGTTACAGACGTCTAGGACCTGCAGAGGTGAGTGAGTACATAATATTTTGAATAGGAAACCATGGGCAGAAGCGTACTGTTTGCGTTCTACGATGGTTTCAGTTCAGTTATTAAACTCATCTAACCGAGATACAGTACCATTTTTAGGCAACAATTCGAAAGGCAACATAATTAAATGTCCATCCATCACTTAAGCACACTTGTTTGTATTAAAACTTAAGCATTCCGTGTTTGCATTAAACCAGAACAGAAAAGAACCTAGCATACTGTACGTACAGAACACTACCGATGTTACAAATGCGGTTCGATGTGGCGACCACCAACGTTGTTACAGACGCTGTACTTAAGACACATGTTGTGGTACACACTCTCCATCTCACCTGGTGTCTCTTGAATTTCTAGTGCAACGACCGGTAGATCTTTCTCTGTCCCTACGGTAGTCTCGTAGCAAGACCGACGCCGAGTGACATCAGGTGACCGTCTGACGTAGTACACGTCATCCTATATACCCTATTGCATACCAGAACAAGCAGCTTTGAGACTTTTCTCTTTCCCTCAGCAGACATGGACGCGTCACACATCTGAACAGGAATCGTCGTAGAACGGAAACGGTACGTTTCTGGGCATGGGTTCCTATCGAAAATATTGTGTACGCACTCCCCTCTACAAGACCTAGAAGTTTTTAACGGGAATTTCCTAACACCCTTTATAAAATTTCTGAGAGGCAGCAAAGAAAAAACTGAAAATAAAATGAAATAATTTCTCCTTGACCATTTCTTTGATAAGATTTTCTATTTTTGCTATATGTGAAAGGTAGTGGGCGGAATTACTAACTAAAAAAAACTTATAAATGTCCAGCATATAGCTATATTTACAAACCAATTTTGTGGTGTGCATGTAATAACTCGGTCCACAACTAACTACTAATTAACTGTCTGCTCTTTTAAAATTTTTATTAAAAAGCTTTTTATTGAAAAATGTCAGTAGCAAGGGAATACTTTGTCATTTGTCCCCTAGCGAACTGGCTTTTATATATATGACCCTTATCATGTATATTTGTTGACAACGTTTTTTCACAGCGGTGGGATTGAACCATAACATGTATTTTATGGTATGACATAGATTTACTTTACTTTAATTTTCACATAATCTTCATAATTTCTCTTTTAATTTTTGATCACCACGTGGGCGTGGACGTTAGACCTACAACAATTGCCTGGGTGTTAAAAGGTGGCTTGTTAAAGTCCAAGGCTCACGGTATGACAAACCCGTTACCAGGAAATACGTCAGTTTCTCCCGTTCGAAATAAGGCACCTGCTGATATTGCACTTTTCGACTTTCTTTCAAGCAGCCACTTAATTGGACAGAAAGGAAGAAGGAAGATTAGGATTTGACATCCCGCCGACTTCGAGGTCGTTAGAGACGGAGCATAAGCCCGGACTGTTCTAAGGATGGTGAAGGAAATCGGACGTTTCCTTTCAGATGTACCATCCAGGCATTTTCCTGGTGCGGTTTAGTGAAATCGCTGAACACCCAAATTTGGATAGTCGGATGAATATTTGAACTGTCGTCTTCGCTAATGCGAGTCCAGTGTGCTACCTACTACTCACCTCGCTCGATGGGCTGGGAAGGAAGTGCTGGCGTGGAGCGTGGACTGGTGGCGCCGCCGTGCGCCCCATCTCTTATTCCAGGTATACACTTCTTCACATCCTCCGAGCCTGCCTGATGCGGCTGCCTCTCTATGAACGTTGCAGTTTTCACAGACGCTTGTGTTTTTCAAGTCTGTGACTGTATTCATGTTGTACAGTGTGTGGTATAGTGATCTGATAGAAATATAGGTAGACCATCTTTTATGAGTGTGGTATTTTCCGCACGTCTTACCCAAGGTGTTACATTAACAACTAACGTTCAAAGCGGCGTCTCCATCTTCATTGCAGGCATGGCATCGACCCGGTAAGGTCCGAACAATCTCACAGGCAGCGAGAATCCTTCTCACGTGATGTTCTGCAGTCTCTATTGATGTCTCGTACGTATGGCCCCACAAGAAAAGATAAAATACGCTGATGCGAACAAGGTGGCTACACTCTGGGTAAGGCATCACGTAGACGCTCAACTGATAGAAGGCTGATTGAAAACTTGTCATTCTTACGACAAAGCACCGTTTCTTGCTATTCGGTAGTCTACACAATTCCTTGTCCTCTTCGTTCATTGTACAGGGGTACAAATTGTGTAAATCTAGCCTGCATACACGTACTGTAGCCCGGATAACGGTATACGAGCTAAAGCAATTGGTGGCAGCCAGAGACCTCACCGAGGTCACTTGGCTAGCATACGCGTGGACACACAAGAGCAATAGAACGATTCATACTAGAACCAGCAGACCAGAAATACCAAACCTATCTTCTGTATTTCTCAGTTAAATATAGATTGACATACTAGGTCAAAATGCGGATATACGAGGGCCATTCGGAAAGTAAGGTCCGATCGATCGCGAAATGGAAATGACACTGAAAATCCGGTAAAGCCTTGCAAAGATGTGTTGGGCAGTGTCTCTAGTATACCTGTCGCTCGCGTCACGTCGCTATTTTAAGTTCTGAGCGCACAGTGAGCACGTAAAGATGCCCAGAAAACAGTGTCTCCCGCCAAGTGGGAGGGTCTGGTGAGACATTTCCCCTGAAGCTATACAGCCCACATAACATGACTGTCATGCGAATCCTTCTTCGTGACAATTATCGTCCGCAGAGCAATGACGATGCTCCTTCGACGTTTTCTATGGGAAACGTTTGATTACCACCAATACAGCCCGAAATTGGCTCGCACTGAGTTTCGTTTCTGCTCAAATGAACCGCTGACTATGAAAATAACAATTTGGCACAGACAACGAGCTGTAGACCAACGTAGAGATTTGGCAGAAAGCACAGGTGGCGGCGTTCTATGACTGGGCATTGGAAAGTTGGTACAACGCTACAACAAATCTCAAAGTCGAGCGGCGACTATGTAGAGGAGCACATGTTTCAAATAAAGCATTTTTTAATTTCACAGTGGTTTCC
Source organism: Schistocerca serialis cubense (assembly GCF_023864345.2). Lineage (NCBI taxonomy): Eukaryota > Metazoa > Arthropoda > Insecta > Orthoptera > Acrididae > Schistocerca > Schistocerca serialis. The sequence goes on from NC_064640.1 coordinate 62,990,584, forward strand.
ATTTCGCTACTGATCGTACCTTACTTTACGAATGGCCCTCGTATATCAAAATTATTTCTAGACTATAAGTTTGACACAGCTGCAATTCAAGAGAATAATGTGGATGACAAGGACAAACTGAAGCCAGAGGGGAGAATACAGGGATGTGAAGTATTAGGAGCCGCATTTCGTCATGTTTATGATTATGTTACACATACAGGGAGAATCACTTGAAACGTGCAACGCAAATATTGCAGAAATGGAAAGTGCTATTGATGTGCGGTAATCACAGAATGGATTGATAGTCAGGGGCTCGTATTGTTAGCCAATAAATAGATCGTAATAATACTTAAAAAGAGTATTTTTGTGCAAACATTCACTTCTTTAAATGGAACAATGCCTATTCACATTAACAAACTAAGAGTAGTGTAAATTAGAATGTCAGCGATATTTGTCGCAGGATTCTAAAGTGAGTCATTTACGATGTACTGTATTTTGAAGAGTTCCCACGCCGTCACTTGTACAATACATATGGTTGCACACACTAAAGAGCAACACAAGTGCGTACACTATTTGTGCGAATTCTGACCAGTAACGAGACAATTGACCAACACAGATTGTGTCCATACTGACTACCGCCAGCGGCAACAGATGCGTCCAGTCTGGCATGGAACGACTGCTTCACACGAGCTAGCATTTCAGCGGAGGTATCCGAGCAGGCTGCAGCAATAAGCCATTGCGTATCATCGGTTGTAGTTTGTATGTCCTTGTAGACAGCATCTTCCGGCTTTCCCCAAAGAAAAAATGTCTACAGGGGTCATACCTGGGGAACGGGCCGGCCAAGGTACAGGTCCTCTGCATCCAATCTAATGATTTGTATACAGTTCGTGAAGACATGCTGTAGTACTTCATGCACTATGGACTGGACAGATGTCATGTTGATACCATAAGTTTCTCCTCGTCTTCAGAGGAACTTCTGGCATCCGTGGAAGATGGTCTGTATGAGGCTACGATACTTGTGCGCGTTCAGTGTTCTGTCTATGAAACATTGGTCTATGAGCTGATGGTTAACCATCCCACACCACACGTTTACACTCCATGGACGCTGACGTTTCACCTGACGAAGCCAACGAGGACTGTCAACAAACCAATATTGCATGTTTCTGCGGTTTACCTAGCCTCGATTGATAAATGTGTAGCCAGCCGCTGTGGCCGAGCGGTTCTAGGCGCTTCAGTCCGGAACCGAGCGAATGCTACGATCGCAGGTTCGAATCATGCCTCGGGCATGGATGTGTGTGATGTCCTTAGGTTGGTTAGGTTTAAGTAGTTCTAAGTTCTAGGGGACTGATGACCTCAGATGTTAAGTCCCATAGTGCTCAGAGCCATTTGACCCATTGCTTGATAAATGTGTCTTCATCACTAAACAAGATATGTGATACATCTGGGGTGTCCTGTCTTAACGACTATGTGCAGAAGTTAACACTATTCTCACAATGGTTTCCACGCAGCTCTTGATGGAAAGAGATGTGGTAGGGAAGGAACCTATGTCGATGCCTGACTCATGTCACTTCCTCGGGCAATTATGTGGGAGGCAACGTGCGAGTTTAGCTGCAACAAATTTTAAAAGCGCTAATTATATACACTCCTGGAAATGGAAAAAAGAACACATTGACACCGGTGTGTCAGACCCACCATACTTGCTCCGGACACTGCGAGAGGGCTGTACAAGCAATGATCACACGCACGGCACAGCGGACACACCAGGAACCGCGGTGTTGGCCGTCGAATGGCGCTAGCTGCGCAGCATTTGTGCACCGCCGCCGTCAGTGTCAGCCAGTTTGCCGTGGCATACGGAGCTCCATCGCAGTCTTTAACACTGGTAGCATGCCGCGACAGCGTGGACGTGAACCGTATGTGCAGTTGACGGACTTTGAGCGAGGGCGTATAGTGGGCATGCGGGAGGCCGGGTGGACGTACCGCCGAATTGCTCAACACGTGGGGCGTGAGGTCTCCACAGTACATCGATGTTGTCGCCAGTGGTCGGCGGAAGATGCACGTGCCCGTCGACCTGGGACCGGACCGCAGCGACGCACGGATGCACGCCAAGACCGTAGGATCCTACGCAGTGCCGTAGGGGACCGCACCGCCACTTCCCAACAAATTAGGGACACTGTTGCTCCTGGGGTATCGGCGAGGACCATTCGCAACCGTCTCCATGAAGCTGGGCTACGGTCCCGCACACCGTTAGGCCGTCTTCCGCTCACGCCCCAACATCGTGCAGCCCGCCTCCAGTGGTGTCGCGACAGGCGTGAATGGAGGGACGAATGGAGACGTGTCGTCTTCAGCGATGAGAGTCGCTTCTGCCTTGGTGCCAATGATGGTCGTATGCGTGTTTGGCGCCGTGCAGGTGAGCGCCACAATCAGGACTGCATACGACCGAGGCACACAGGGCCAACACCCGGCATCATGGTGTGGGAACGATCTCCTACACTGGCCGTACACCACTGGTGATCGTCGAGGGGACACTGAATAGTGCACGGTGCATCCAAACCGTCATCGAACCCATCGTTCTACCATTCCTAGACCGGCAAGGGAACTTGCTGTTCCAACAAGACAGTGCACGTCCGCATGTATCCCGTGCCACCCAACGTGCTCTAGAAGGTGTACGTCAACTACCCTGGCCAGCAAGATCTCCGGATCTGTCCCCCATTGAGCATGTTTGGGACTGGATGAAGCGTCGTCTCACGCGGTCTGCACGTCCAGCACGAACGCTGGTCCAACTGAGGCGCCAGGTGGAAATGGCATGGCAAGCCGTTCCACAGGACTACATCCAGCATCTCTACGATCGTCTCCATGGGAGAATAGCAGCCTGCATTGCTGCGAAAGGTGGATATACACTGTACTAGTGCCGACATTGTGCATGCTCTGTTGCCTGTGTCTATGTGCCTGTGGTTCTGTCAGTGTGATCATGTGATGTATCTGACCCCAGGAATGTGTCAATAAAGTTTCCCCTTCCTGGGACAATGAATTCACGGTGTTCTTATTTCAATTTCCAGGAGTGTATTTATATCACACATTTCGGAAGACTGATTTGGATAATCGATGGTTCAGCATAATAAATAGTATTTTTGTGTTCGGGCACAGAGTGGCTGTGATTGTCAAATCACCGTACTGACTAGTAGTAAACTGTTTTCTCACAAGTATTTCGGCTTTTATTACTTCCAATGGGTTCCGACGTCAGGTGACTCTACAACTGCTCCATTTTTCAGTTTGCCATCGCTACAATAACAAAATTAAGAACTGAAGAGACTGTAAGGATGAGACCTAGAATTTTTAGTCCTGGAAATGTAATTTGTCCACAGCACGCTCATAGTCAGTAACGTAATGATCTAGCAAGTGACAAACAGGTTTACATGAAAATACTTCATTTTACTTGTGTATTTATTTTATACTGAAAGATCGGGTCCATTAGCACTATCACATGTTCTTCATCATTTTGCTGTACATAAAATAACACACAAGATTAAACGATCGAGGAAGAAGTTACAATCAGGTTCAAGAGAAGTCTTATTGTCATGATAATATACGGGGTAGGTATTTGTAGGTATTTCGGTAAATTTATTGTCATTCATTTCCCTCGTGGTTAGACTGAATGTAGTCTATAAACACGATGCACCCTGCTCCGTTTGCTCATGGACATTCTTTGCAACTAACAATATAAACGTCATCGAAGACGGATGACTTCTCTGATCGGCAAGGCTTAACATTGCTGACGTATCATTCATGTGAGTGAATACTTCTACATATAATTGCTCATGACAGTTCTGAATGTTCGAATGGCGTTGTGGTACGGTTTCAACAGCTTCCTTAACACACTACTGATCTCTAACTCAATAACTTTAGGTGTCACTGTGGGTGGTTTTCCAAAGGAGTGAGAATTTGCAGGTCATGGAATTGCTTCTCCGCTATATATTCATCTGTTTTAGTAAATATTATCTACTAGATATCATCCAGTGCCTGGTGATGTATGGCAGTTTGATATCTAGCCGACTGCGTCACTGCACTCGTATGTAGGTGGATATGTCCATCGTGATCGGGTTCTGTAACACCGCAACATAAAGTAATTGGTACAATATAATTGAACCCTTATTTACTGCAATACACACATAAACCGTAACATCCAGTTCCGATTAGACACATACGAATCTGTCCAGGCTGCGAACTGAGTCCCATAACAAAACGGCCGCTTCCAGAATTAAACACTCGTCTAGAAACTAATTACGATACCAACTTCGCGGTGCTAAGGGTAGTGACAGTTGCTATCCTCGTCGGCTGTTTACTGTAGCAACTAATTACAGGCTCTCAGCTGCTCTCGTCAGACTGCTGCTAAGCGAGAGCTCCAGATTTCGTAGTTGACGCACTGTCGAACGTCTCCAGCGCTGATCGGCGAAGAACTGCCGCTGACTCGCATGGATATGAGTTATAACACCGCACAGATTCATAATCTGAGTCTATGTGATTGGCTGTTGCTGGTGGAGATAACACAGGCCCTAAACGTGTCGATGACAAGGCCTGGGGAAATAGCGCAGCCGCTGCTGGCTGTCTCCGGGGACAACCGCCGAAGCCTGCATGTAGGCTACTCCGACACGCCTCTGTGACGGAGCGGCGGACTACCGAGCAGGCTCGTTGCATGGGACACAACACATTTCGTCCAACGTATCACTGATATACTCTGTAAGTAAAACACGTGTGTACAGTTACTTGTCTGTAGCCAGCACCTGCAATACCTCCGGGACAATCATATTGAAAACCCATACAGTCACCTACAAATTCATTCAACACATTGCTCTTAAACTGCTATTGGTGTCTTTATCGCAAGGATTTTTCACGATAAAGAAATGGTATTTGAGAAACTTGTCTGTTTCACCAACTACAAATGTTGCTTCTTCTGTAAACAAGACTGATCGTAACAAAATAATGCCTGACAGTTTATGCAACAAGCGACTGACGTAAGTCCTCTAGTTATCAGTGATCAGCGAGCAAAGCTCAAACCACGACTGAGATGATACAAACAAATGAACTGCCTGCGAACTACCTTCTGTGACATGTATCAGATACTGTGGCGAAGTGTCGTGGGTTCAGAACTGGATCTTCTTCAGCTTGCAGAATGTGTTCGTTCTGAAGGTGGATCAGAGTGAATCAAGGTGTACGTCATTCCAACATTTGTAGTGCTACGGATCCTTTCACAGCAACGGAGCGCCCAAGCGGAGCAATGCTTGTGTTGTGTCTGCAAATGCACTTTCGCACAGTTGTGAATACTCGAGTCCCTCAATATTTGTGCTCCCAGACTTAAAAATAGCCGGCTGCTGTGACCGAGCGGCTCTAGGCGCTTCAGTCTGGAACCGCGCGACCACTACGGTCGCAGGTTCGAATCCTGCCTGGGGCATGGATGTGTGTGATGTCCTTAGGTTAGTTAGGTTTCAGTAGTTCGAAGTCCTAGGGGACTGATGACCTCAGATATTAAGTCCCATAGTGCTCAGAGCCATATGAACTTAGAAATATCTGTCTACTCACAAAACTAATTTCATGTCATAGTTGAACTGAATATTTACATGGCAACGGCCTAGTAGTAGACGCATCTGACATTAAAGTCAACCTACCCTCTACTGTGCACAAATATCAATCATAATAATGTTTGTAGAAAAATCCATTACTGCATTAGTAGAGTGACTTTTATCGGTAATATAACACTATTTAACAAAACGAATTTTAACTGTTGGTCGGATTCCGAAGCACAGTGCCGGATAGCTTATTTATAGAGGCACAGGAGTACGATAAGAAGATAGGTTGTCACTGAGTGGTTCCGACAAAATCGGTCGAACAATGAATGCAAGCGAAATAAACCACTGCTACTGAATGTGAACGGAGTATACAAATACACCATGTGATCAAAAGTATCCAGACACGTGGCTGAAAATGACTTACAAGTTCGTGGTGCCCTCCATCGGTAATGCTGGAATTCAATATGGTGTTGGCCCACCCTTAGCATTAATCATACCTTCAATTCTCCCAGGCATACGTTCAATCAGGTGCTGGAAGGTTTCTTGGGGAATGGCAGATCATTCTTCACGGCATGCTGCACTGAGGAGAGGTATCAATGTCGGTCGGTGAGGTCTGGCACGAAGTCGGCGTTCCAAAACATCCCAAAGGTGTTCTATAGGGTTCAGGTCAGGACTATGTGCAGGCCACTCCATTACAGGGAGCCGGCCTGTGTGGCCGAGCGGTTCTAGGCGCTTCAGTCTGGAACCGCGCTACCGCTACGGTCGCAGATTCGAATCCTGCCTCGGACATGGATGTGTGTGATGTCCTTAGGTTAGTTAGGTTTAATTAGTTCTAAGTTCTAGGGGACTGCTGACCTCAGATGTTAAGTCCCATAGTGCTCAGAGCCATTCCATTACAGGGATGTTATAGTCGTGTAACCACTCCACCAAAGGCAGTGCATTATGAACAGGTGCTCGGTCGTGTTGAAAGATGTAATCGCCATCCCCGAATTGGTCTTCGACAGTAAGAAGCAAGAAGGTGCTTAAAACATCAATGTAGGCCTGTGTTGTGATAGTGCCATGCAAAACAACAAGGAGTGCACCTTTACCGTGATTCGTCACTCCACACAACGTTTTTCCACTGTTCAATCGTGCAATGTTTACGCTCCTTACACCAAGCGAGGCGTCGATTGGCTTTTACCGGCGTGATGTGCGGCTTACGAGCAGCCGCTCGCCGGCCAGTGTGGCCGTGCGGTTCTAGGTGCTTCAGTCTAGAACCGCGTGACCGCTACGGTCGCAGGTTCGAATCCTGCCTCGGGCATGGATGTGTGTGATGTCCTTAGCTTAGTTAGGTTTAAGTAGTTCTAAGCTGTAGGGGACTGATGACCACAGATGTTAAGTCCCATAGTGCTCAGAGCCATTTGAACCATTTTTAGCAGCCGCTCTATCATGAAATCCAAGTTTTTTCACCTTCCACTTAAATTCATAGTACTTGTAGTGGATACTGATGCAGTTTGGAATTCCTCAGTGATGGCCTGGACAGATGTCTGCCTATTACACATTACGACCCTCTTCTACTGTCGGCGGTCTCTGTCAGTCAACAGACGAGGTCGGCCTGTATGCTTTTCTGCTGTACGTTTCCCTTCACGTTTCCACTTCACTATCACATCGGAAATAGTGGACCTAGGGATGTTCAGTGGTTTGGAAATCTCGCGTACAGACGTATAACACAAGTGACACGCAATGACCTGACCACGTTCGAAGTCCGTGAGTTCCACGGAGTGCCCCATTCTGCTCTCTCACGTCTAATGACTACTGAGGTCGTCGATATATAGTACCTGGCAGTAGGTGGCATCACAATGCACCGAATAAGAAAAACGTATGTTTTTGTGGGTGTCCGGATACATTTGATCACATATTGTATCTACATCTAAAAGTACACCTGCATTCACAGCTATATTCTGCAAAGGCCTGTGAATTGAGTGGTAGATGGTACTCTTTTTTTTACCACGTATTAGGCATTATGGTTTCTACCTTTTCCACTCGCGTAGGGAGAACAGTGCCTGTGTGAGCGATGTCATTAGCCTGCTCTTGTCTTCACAGTCCGTGCGAGAGGGAAACGTACGAGGATGTAGTACATTCCTAGATTCCTCACATAATACTGGTTCTTTAATCTTTGTATCCCCCCATGAACCATGGACCTTGCCGTTGGTGGGGAGGCTTGCGTGCCTCAGCGATACAGATGGCCGTACCGTAGGTGCAACCACAACGGAGGGGTATCTGTTGAGAGGCCAGACAAACATGTGGTTCCTGAAGAGGGGCAGCAGCCTTTTCAGTAGTTGCAGGGGCAACAGTCTGGATGATTGACTGATCTGGCCTTGTAACAATAACCAAAACGGCCTTGCTGTGCTGGTACTGCGAATGGCTGAAAGCAAGGGGAAACTACAGCCGTAATTTTTCCCGAGGACATGCAGCTTTACTGTATGGTTTAATGATGATGGCGTCCTCTTGGGTAAAATATTCCGGAGGTAAAATTAGTCCCCCATTCGGATCTCCGGGCGGGGACTGCTCAAGAGAACGTCATTATCAGGAGAAAGAAAACTGGCATTCTACGGATCGGAGCGTGGAATGTCAGATCCCTTAATCGGGCAGGCAGGTTAGAAAATTTAAAAAGGGAAATGGATAGGTTAAAGTTAGATATAGTGGGAATTAGTGAAGTTCGGTGGCAGGAGGAACAAGACTTTTGGTCAGGTGATTACAGGGTTATAAATACAAAATCAAATAGAGGTAATGCAGGAGTAGGTTTAATAATGAATAAAAAAAATAGGAGTGCGGATTAGCTACTACAAACAGCATAGTGAACGCATTATTGTGGCCAAGATAGACACAAAGCTTATGCCTACTACAGTAGTACAAGTTTATATGCCAACTAGCTCTGCAGATGATGAAGAAATAGATGAAATGTATGACGAGATAAAAGAAATTATTCAGGTAGTGAAGGGAGACGAAAATTTAATAGTCATGGGTGACTGGAATTCGTCAGTAGGAAAAGGGAGAGAAGGAAACATAGTAGGTGAATATGGATTGGGGGGAAGGAATGAGAAAGGAAGCCGCCTTGTAGAATTTTGCACAGAGCATAACTTAATCATAGCTAACACTTGGTTCAAGAATCATAAAAGAAGGTTGTATACGTGGAAGAAGCCTGGAGATACTAAAAGGTATCAGATAGATTATATAATGGTAAGACAGAGATTTAGGAACCAGGTTTTAAAATGTAAGACATTTCCTGGGACAGATGTGGATTCTGACCACAATCTATTGGTTATGAACTGCAGATTGAAACTGAAGAAACTGCAAAAAGGTGGGAATTTAAGGAGATGGGACCTGGATAAACTGAAAGAACCAGAGGTTGTAGATAGTTTCAGGGAGAGCATAAGGGAACAATTGACAGGAATGGGGGAAAGAAATACAGTAGAAGAAGAATGGGTAGCTCTGAGGGATGAAGTAGTGAAGGCAGCAGACGATCAAGTAGGTAAAAAGACGAGGGCTAATAGAAATCCTTGGGTAACAGAAGAAATATTGAATTTAATTGATGAAAGGAGAAAATATACAAATGCAGTAAATGAAGCAGGCAAAAAGGAATACAAACGTCTCAAAAATGATATCGACAGGAAGTGCAAAATGGCTAAGCAGGGATGGCTAGAGGACAAATGTAAGGATGTAGAGGCTTGTCTCACTAGGGGTAAGATAGATACTGCCTACAGGAAAATTAAAGAGACCTTTGGAGAGAAGAGAACCACTTGTATGAATATCAAGAGCTCAGATGGAAACCCAGTTCTAAGCAAAGAAGGGAAGGCAGAAAGGTGGAAGGAGTATATAGAGGGTTTATACAAGGGCGATGTACTTGAGGACAATATTATGGAAATGGAAGAGGATGTAGATGAAGACGAAATGGGAGATAAGATACTGCGTGAGGAGTTTGACAGAGCACTGAAAGACCTGAGTCGAAACAAGGCCCCGGGAGTAGACAGCATTCCATTAGAACTACTGATGGCCTTGGGAGAGCCAGTCATGACAAAACTCTACCATCTGGTGAGCACAATGTATGAGACAGGCGAAATACCCTCAGACTTCAAGAAGAATATAATAATTCCGATCCCAAAGAAAGCAGGTGTTGACAGATGTGAAAATTACCGAACTATCAGTTTAATAAGTCATAGCTGCAAAATACTAACGCGAATTCTTTACAGACGAATGGAAAAACTGGTAGAAGCCGACCTCGGGGAAGATCAGTTTGGATTCCGCAGAAATGTTGGAACACGTGAGGAAATACTGACCTTACGACTTATCTTAGAAGAAAGATTAAGAAAAGGCAAACCTACGTTTCTAGCATTTGTAGACTTAGAGAAAGCTTTTGACAATGTTAACTGGAATATTCTCTTTCAAATTCTGAAGGTGGCAGGGGTAAAATACAGGGAGCGAAAGGCTATTTACAATTTGTACAGAAACCAGATGGCAGTTATAAGAGTCGGGGGGCATGAAAGGGAAGCAGTGGTTGGGAAAGGAGTGATACAGGGTTGTAGCCTTTCCCCGATGTTACTCAATCTGTATATTGAGCAAGCAGTAAAGGAAACAAAAGAAAAATTCGGAGTAGGTATTAAAATTCATGGAGAAAAAGTAAAAACTTTGAGGTTCGCCGATGACATTGTAATTCTGTCAGAGACAGCAAAGGACTTGGAAGAGCAGTTGAACGGAATGAACAATGTCTTGAAAGGAGGATATAAGATGAACATCAACAAAAGCAAAACGAGGATAATGGAATGTAGTCAAATTAAGTCGGGTGATGCTGAGGGAATAAGATTAGGAAATGAGACACTTAAAGTAGAAAAGGAGTTTTGCTATTTAGGGAGTAAAATAACCGATGATGGTCGAAGTAGAGAGGATATAAAATGTAGACTGGCAATGGCAAGGAAAGCGTTTCTCAAGAAGAGAAATTTGTTAACATCGAGTATAGATTTAAGTGTCAGGAAGTCGTTTCTGAAAGTATTTGTATGGAGTGTAGCCATGTATGGAAGTGAAACATGGACGATAACTAGTTTGGACAAGAAGAGAATAGAAGCTTTCGAAATGTGGTGCTACAGAAGAATGCTGAAGATAAGGTGGGTAGATCACGTAACTAATGAGGAGGTATTGAATAGGGTGGGGGAGAAGAGAAGATTGTGGCACAACTTGACTAGAAGAAGGGATCGGTTGGTAGGACATGTTTTGAGGCATCGAGGGATCACAAATTTAGCATTGGAGGGCACCGTGGAGGGTAAAAATCGTAGAGGGAGACCAAGAGATGAATACAGTAAGCAGATTCAGAAGGATGTAGGTTGCAGTAGGTACTGGGAGATGAAAAAGCTTGCACAGGATAGAGTAGCATGGAGAGCTGCATCAAACCAGTCTCAGGACTGAAGACCACAACAACAACAACAATCTTTGTATGCAGGATTTCGCGAGATAGTTGGCTTCTATCTTGAAACGTCCACCACTTCACGTTTTCCAAATCCTTCTTGTCGCTCACTCATGGGCCAAAGAAATCTGAGAGCATTTGTTCTTGCTTTCTTTGTATAAGTTCAGTGTTCTCTGTTATGGATCCAACACACTTGAGCAGTATTGTAGGATGCGTTTACAACTGTTTTGTAAACAACTTACCTTGTGCACTAATTGCCTAATGAAACGAAGTCCACTATCTGATTTACCTACTACTGAAATCCCACAAATCGCCATACCTATGTATTTGTACTAATTGACTGATTCCAACCTGAAAATTTAAAGCAAGTTGCCAACTTTTGCACTAATTTTAAATTTTATCAAAATCTGGCTGAATATCTGTGCTCCAGTTTTAGATAATGGTACATTACAAATAACTGTATCATCTAAAAAAATTATTGTTAATATTGTCTGCCAGGTCATTAATATACAAAATGAGCAGCAAAGGACCCAAAACACTTCCCTGCGACGTTTGTGAACTTACTTCTACAGTTTCCAATAATCTCCATCGAAGATAACGTACTGCATTCTTCTAACAACTGTAGCCTCTGTTTAGTCACAAATTTCATTTGACAGCCCGTGTACTCGTTCGTCCTGTAATAAGTGGTGCTCCGGTACTGAGCCAAAAGGTTTGCGGAAATCAAGAAATACAAAATAACGTATAATGCGGCAGAAGACTGCCTAGCCTTTGCCCATGACATGCCATTGCAACATGTGAATGCAGAAAATCCAAAACTGGCGGTAACTTTTTTTTTATTTCAATTGAAGGTGGTCTCATGATAGCGTACAGTTACATTAAGGTGCTGAATGTAGGAGATGGGATATAACCGTTAAACTACGGACGGGAAATTGTGCGAAATGGGTCCCAAATACGGCAGAATCTACGACATGTTGAAAAGATGGAAAGATCGACCTCGCGACAAACACCAAGGTGAAAGTTATCTTCGATAAACGCTTTACGGAATTCTTGTAGCGTTAGATTTGTATATGCTCTCAGCCATTCAACCGCTGATGTCGATGTCTGTTTTAGAGGAATATTGGTCGAGGTGCTGGTATCGGTAGACGGTGGATAACTCAGCTTGTTTCTGTATAGTCTTCTAGCATCAAGCGGCCGTTGACATTCATCACTAAGGATAATGAAATGAAGCCAGGAGGAAGGATAAGGGGGGGTTGGAGACTGAGTGAGCTGTTTTTCTTGGAAACAGTGGTCCCTGAAGGAAAGCCACTGCGCTCTTTTCAAAATTTATTTTAACACCAACGCATACAGTACACACATCGGTGCTTGAGTAATACAGGAAAAGAAATTCACAATTAAAAATATTTCTTTCCAATAAAGCAAAGCATATACATTATTATTTCCAGATAACAATACAATCAGAGCTCTTTCATTAGAAAATATGAGTTCAATTAAGTGTGTGCTTGTCTTAAATATCCTGACTCAAATGAATTCTGGACCAAAGCTCTTATCTTAGAAAAATTTAAGTCTACTAATTTCAGAGAGAGCCAATGACCATGCCGCAGTGGTAACACCGATTGACGGATTGTCGAGCTTGGGATGGCTGACTGCTCCGGTCTTCCGAGCACTGTTGGGAAGCGGGGTGCACCCAGCCCTTGTGAGGCCAACTGAGAAGCTACTTGACTGAGAAGTAGCGGCGCATGTCACGAAAGCTGACAACGGTCGGGAGAGCGGTATGCTGACTGCATGCCCCTCCACATCCGCATCCCTTTGCGCATATCGACTGAGGACGAGATGGCTGTCGGACGGTAACGTTGGGCCCTCCGAGGCCTGTTCGGACGGACAGTCAATTCCAGGGAGCCGTCTCAATTCCATAGCCTTGAAAATCATATTGCAAGAATTCTTTATCTCAAACGGCCGTGACTAACCGGTAAAAGTTACAAATTAAAAGGAAAATTAACTAACATTAAACAAGTGGCCGTTATTGCCCAATACTGAGTGGATAATACAAATCGTATTGAGCAAGAACGGTCGTAACTGAACAGTTAAAGGAACTATTAGATTAAATATTTAAGAGCAAAATACCATAACATAAGCAAGTGGCCATTACTCCCTAGCGGATAAGTTACTTACACAATAAAAGACGTGATGTTAGCAAGAGCACATACGAAGAATGGCCGCAACTGACTAGTAAAAGAAAACAGATTAATTATTTAAAAGCAAAAGAACACAGCACTAAACAAGCGCGCGTTATCAATCAGCAGTTAAGCCACTTACAAAATACTATGAATAATTTTACTGAGAGAACGCTCGTGATCAATTGGCAGTATGAGTATGCGAATACGCAAATTTTCATACTTAACTGACCAGAAAGAAACATTTAAGTTCAATCGTTATAAGAAACATAACACAGTATTAACCAAGAGGCCGTATTTTAAACAACAGCTAAGCAGTCTATTCTTGCAAGGTGAAACGGCTCTAATTAGGGGCTGACAAACACTAGACTATTTAAATGAATTGAGACTGGAGTATTCTTTAAGCAATAAGAGCCGCCGCAATAAGTCAAAGGAGTCCAGAAACATTTAAAAGGTCACATTTCTGCAACAACGTGACCGTGCGTAATCAAGGGAAATCTGTAACCAGACAGTTAAACACAAGTTTCTGAATAGTCACTAAACGAAAAACAAGAGAGTTAATAATGTAGAACAACCTCAAGAAAAGACATAAGAGCTTTTCATACAGTTATCCAGTGGTACTCATACATGCACGCCAAACTTTAAGCAGCTTGCACACAGAGAAAGGTGCTGTTCTCGTCAACTTTTCCCACTGCCATTTTCTCCACACTGTACAAGGTGATTTTAGGAGATGACCAAATCACACAGAACACTGTAAAAGACAGAAAAATGCAATTAGATACAGAATAATTTACGTTGCACGCCCGCCACTACGCCAGATTAACGAAAGGCACTCTTATACATCTACGCTTATCATAGAAACTGCGATTCAAATCAGAGCTTTCAAAATGTCAACACTTACTTAAGCGTGGGAAAACAGCGCACACACTCAGCTTCGCTCTCCTCCGCCCACCTTTCGCCCCGCCACACAACCCAAAGCAAAACTTTAACTCATAACCAGAGAGTAAAGTTACGGCGAGTTGGGCCGAAGTCAAGGAACTCGTTTGTAAAGTTCGTGAATATACAGCCTAGTTCCTCAGGCAAGGTGTACTCGATGCCATAGCACAGCCTCTGTCACAACTCGGCACCAAACCCGGTGCCACAGCCACAAGTCTCGCACCAACACACTTCCTCGCTCTGCAGCATACGCTTCCGTTGACACCGCCCACCCGTCTCTGTACTGCCACCACGGGCGTGTACGCAACACCCATCCCAAAGTTGGTCCTTCGCCGGCCCTCTCTGTCACTCTCCAGGTCTCACTTCAAACTCTCTACTCAACACCGCGGATTGCGCCTTCTGGTCTGGAGCCATACTTCAATATCTTTGCCTGTTTCAATCGACCACGGGTCAAAATCAATGGACACGCATCAGATGTAACTGCTCTCCCAATTAAAGTTATTTGTTACGCATTATGACCTCTAAGTCCTATTTGATGACAGAATCGCTGTAGGTACGAGGGTTGGAACTTTAATAGTGGCAACTACTTATTTACAGCTCGTACAAAATAGATACGTGTTTCAAAGTTTTACTGACCTTCAGAGTAGTGGCCAGCATTGTGTATAGCCCGTTGCCAGCGACGTGGAAGTCGTAGAATACTCGTAGGAGTGGCAGTTGTGTTGACAGTTCGAGCGGCGCGGTCTGTTGCCCGACGAATTTGTAGCAGTTCTGAAGTGAATGCCGTGAAGTGTTTCCTTCAGTTTAGAAATCGAGTTGAACTCACGAGGGCTTACGTCAGGGGAGTGCAGTAAGTGGTAAAGCACTTAGCAGCCCCATCAGTCAAACAAATCAGTAACAGCTTGCACAGTACGTGTCTAAGCATTGTCTTGCAAAATGATGGTCAGGTCCTGCAGAAAGTGGCATCACTTCTGTCTCTAAGCTAGTAGTAGGTAGTGTTCCAAAAATAAACAGTTCAAACCCTCGTAGATACACGAAATAATATTTCCGTTTCGTAAGATAAAATCGTGCAGTGAGGTGACAAAAGTCATGGGATAGCTAAATGAACAAAAATATATGGTGGTAGTACCGCTACCTCTAGAGCCGTCCGTAATTGAGGAAGTGATAGCGGTGCAGGAAGTTGTACACTAACTGACCTCTCGACTACGTCTCATCAATGTTCGATGGCTGGCTAAATCATTCGCTCGAATTGTCTACACTGTTCTTCAGACCAATCGCGAACTGTTTTGGCTCGGTTGACATGGCGCTTTGGCATAAAAATGAAGTCCATAAATGACTGCAAATGGTCTACAAGTAGCCGAATATAACCATTTTCAGTCAATGATCGGTTCGTTGAACCACAGGACCCATTCCATTACGCGAAAACACAGCCCACAGCATTATGGAGCCACTGCTAGCTTGCACAGTGCCTTGTAGACGGCTTGGGTTCAAATGGTTCAAATGGCTCTGAGCACTATGGGACTTAACATCTGAGACCATCAGTCCCCTAGAGCTTAGAACTACTTAAACCTAACCAACCGAAGGACATCACACACACCCATGCCCGAGACAGGATTCGAACCTTCGACCGTAGCGGTCGCGCCGACAATTTGGGTCCATGGCTTCGTCGGGTGTGCGCCATACTCGAACCAATTAACTCTTACCAACTAAAATTGGGACTTGTCTGAATAGGCCACAGTTTTCCAGTCGTCTAGGATACAACCTCTGCGGTCACGAGCCTAGGAGAGGAGCTGCAAGTTATAACGTGCTGTTAGCAGAGGTACTCGGATCGGTCGACTGCTGTCATAGCCAAC